>NC_054497.1:1510000-1620000 GCF_017639515.1 Carcharodon carcharias
ACCTGCCTCCAAGGAGTTCAACTGTCCCTCATGCATCAGAAAACTGGCAGCTGACCAGAAAATCCCAGTCTACCTGCTTTAAGCATTGTTAAGAAGGCTCTTAATAAAGAGCCGAATTGGCTTTTTACCTCACTGGGGGCAGATCCTGAAACTGCCTCCCAAAGATGACCAGTGGCAGGAGAGGAATCAGGAAACCAGTGCTCTTCCATTGCTGACTTCAGGAGGGCCAGAAAGGTCAGCCCAAGGAAAGACACAGAAGGTTTAGACTGGGTGAGAAAAAGGGAAATTAAACGATGAGACACGTGAGGAATTGTAGGGCCAAGGAGCTAATGTTACACGAGAGAGAATGCATTCCCAAACACGTCTCCCCATTCAGGTCCTGTTTTCTCAACTCTCAAATGGCCAGTGGACAACAAGGACAAAGCTTCAAAGATACTCTGAAGATCTCCTTGAAGTGTTGAAAGGTTGACATTTATGAGTGGGTGGAACATACTACCAACCATTCAAAATGGTGACAACTTGTCTGTCAAGCTGCTTCAGGCCTTGAGCCCCTACACCTTAAAGATGAGGCAGAGGAGGAAAGAGAAGGAAGCGTATCCTGCACTCCGGATCCCGCTACCTCGCGGGGAGTCCTACCCCACCTGCCCAAAGATCTGTGAGTCGAGAATCGGCCTGTTTAGTCACACGAAGACCCAAGGAAGAAATTCGTGAACCTGACTAGACGTCATCCTCGGATCGAGGGACAGCCGATGATGATGGAAGTCCCTCATGCAATATAATTTCTAAATTTGTTTGCTGGTAAACATTCTGCTCCAAACAGACTTCATGGTTTCCAGTCTGCAGCTCTTTTTCAATTAGGGCAGCAACCTGTAACATGACAGACACCAAAGGCTTCAAGGTGAACCTTATTAGACAAGCATGCCCACCTGGGAAGTCCATCAGGTATTACCTGATCCAATTTTCTCCCTCTTGAACCTATTTAAATTGAGCTAAAGTTAAGAGAAAGATAGAGCTTACCACATAATAATCTGCCAGTAAAATATTCTCTTTCATGTTATGTTCATGGTTGTGAAATATTCCTTGAGGATCATTTTAAATTGTTATGCTTTCCTCATCTGCTCTTACCACTTATTATATCTTCTAACTTGCTATTTTCTGCAGCCTCAATTTTATTAAATCAAATTAATTGAACCATTTTATAGGATTTTACAATTCAGAAGGAGGCCATTCAGCCCATTGTGCCTTTGTTGGCTTTTTGAAAGATGCATCCACTTTGTCCAATTCCTCTGCCTTTTACTCTTAACATTTCAAATCCTTCTTTTTGCAAGTAGTTGTCCATTTCCCTCTTATAGAGTGTTATAGGTTGTTACAGAGTGTTTCTGGTAGAGCATTCTATAACCTTGTTCTTCTAATTGATAAACTTGTTCTAAAATTAATCGAATATTTAAGCTGAGATCCCTAAAGCAGTTCAGTTTTGTCATTGTGCTTTCTGATGACACCTGACCCTCCTCTAGAATTTGTATACACCTCCAGAAACTGATGGATACTCCAACCGAGGAGCATAGATCCACAACTGAGGAAGCATTTTGGTTTTCATTATTGCTCAGGCACCCTAAAGGCAACACGATTGTTGAAAGGGTATGGGCAAGGCCGGATACAAACCAAGGATTTGGGTTTGGACGATACCAACTTTTAAAAGCTCGTAGATTTTAAGGGGAGAGTGAAAAAGCTAAGGGGTTTGATGGATTAGATGCCCTGCAAAAGGTTAGTTAGCTGAGAGACAAAACAATGGGCTGAGTTTTTAGCTCATCGGGTAAGTGTGTGCCCGACCTGATCGAGCGTAAAATGTCACACGATGACATTGGGTTAGCGTCCCAATAACATCGCGCACTTGGGTGATATTTCAGTCAGCGGGCACGCACCAGAGTTGGCAGCGTCTCTGCCAACAATTATAAGGCCTATTAAGGCCATTAAAAAGGTAATTAGAAAACAAATTTCACTTCCCGTTCAAACTTACAGGGCAGGCGAAAATTTTTCGGAGACCTCGTTCACAGGTGGGATGAGGCTTCTAACAGCAAATAACAATAAACTAGAAATTTTAAAATTTAATTAATAACATGTCCCTGCTCTTGACAGAGCCACACAAGGGGACACGTTTTATAACATTTTTAACATCCTCATTTTTCATTTTGAAAACTGTACATCACCCCGAGGCAGCTCTGTGCCTCATGGAGGTTTTTCCAGCACGCACTCTAGCAAAGCTCGCCCTCGCCCTCCTCACCCCTCCAACCCCCCACCCCCCCTCCCCCACCTCCCCCCACCCCTCCCCCACCTCCCCCCAACACCCCCCCCCCCCCCCCCCCCACCACCACCACCCTGCACAGGCAGCGCTGAGTCTCGCGTTTCACACTGGGTGGGCCTTAATTGCCCCGCCCAGCATGAAATCGCGGTCCGGCCCCGATCGAGCGGGGCAGTCAGCTTTCCAACCACCCCCAACCCACCCAGCCTGCCCGACAAGGGCAAGATTCTGTCCAATGAGACTTCATTTGAAAACATGCATGGGAGATTAAACTTAGTTAAAGCTTCAGAGGATTTAGGCAGGATGGGTGGACAGGAAAGAGAGACTTGTATTTATTTATTGCCTTTCAGAATTACAGGACATCCCGAAGATCTTTACAACTATTGTTGAAGTGTAGTCAATGTTTTGTCAGGTCAGAATAATGACAGTAATAGGATTTGATAAAGAGGCATTGTGACTTGACAGAGATTGAAGACTAAAAGTGAGGGAAGACAATGGCCGGGATTTTCCAGCCCCGCCCCAGGTGGGAATCTTCGTGGGCAGAATGGAAAATTTGACAGGCCAGCAAAAGGTCCGTTGACTTCGAGTGGGAATTTCTGGCCCTGCGGCCGGCGTGATCAGAAAATCTGGGCCCATGAAAGAGTCTGGAACAACATAGGCCTTTAAGAGGCGGTAAATCAACGTGAGTTCTTTCTTTTATTAATTTGCTGAATAGAAATTTGCGAGGGACTGGAACCCTTGGCACAAGACAAGCCTTCTGGAGCCTTCCAAGATTCCTTGGAATCTTCCATTCCCTGCGGGAGGGCCTGTACCCCGGAGGTACCCCCGGAAGAAGTGCTGGGGAACCCCCAGGAAGTCCCCATGCAAAGATTGCAAGGGCTTTGCCTGGGAAAAGTTTTAACTTCCATTGGCCAATTACCCTGCACCAAGGTCCACCCAATGCCTTGGTATTGGAGACTTTGGTTGGTTCTGATACTCTTAGCAGAATAGCTATCCAGAAAAAGTTAGAAGGATTAAAACCACTTCTAACTCTTGAGTAACTATGGTACTGACCACCAATGCACCTCACCCCCAGCTCCCCAATGTGTCCCCCAACCACTCCCCCTCCACCCCCCAACTAGCCTCCTGACTCACCCAGCTACCCCCCCCACCCAAATGACTACTCTCCCAACAACCCCCCCACTGCTTTGACTAAACTCTTAACTACTCTCCGTCCCCTCGACTACCCTACTGACTACCCCTCAACTCCCCAACTACCTCCCCAAACCCCAGACAACCCCCCAACCTGCACCCCTACTTACCACACATCCTCCACCCCCCCCGACCCCCCAGAAAAAACCTGCCACCCCCGCACCCCATCTACCCTGCAGAACCCCCCGATTACTATCCACCACCCCACAGCCCCTCTCCGAGTGCTTTCCCAACTTCCTGACCAACCCCCCACTCAGCTCAGTCCTCCTGACTACCCTCCTGACCACCCTCCCCCGACAACTCCCTCCCCCCCCCGCCCCCTCCACGACCCATCCTACCCATTTAACTGGCACACTATTTTCCCTCCTGTCAAAGCGGCTGGGCCTCTTAAACCTTCCGCTTTATGGCAGCTAGTCTCGTAAAAAAGGGAGCGTAGCTTCACTTCTCCCGATGCTGCTTCCCTGAACTGTAAGGGCTCCGGAGCTGGAATGCTGCACATTCCTCAGCAGGATTGGAAGCCTAAGGCAAGTAAAAATGAGTGGAGTGCCAACCCAACAGCGATTGCCACTCCAGGGAAGATCTGGCGCATTGTTAGTCATGGAGGAGATGGGACACACCCACTTGCGACGAATGAAGACAATGGGCTGAAGAATACCAATGGTTAGACGGCAAAAGGTGGAGCCATTAGATTAGAAAGAGCATCACAGAAAGTTAGCATGGAGGCACAGAAGGCAATTGGGAAGGCAAATAGCATCTTGGCCTTTATTACAAAGAAATTGGATGATAACAATAAGGAAGTCTTGCTACAATTGTACAGGGCTTTGTTGAGACAACACCTGGAGGGCTGTGCAAAGTTTTGGTCTCCATGTATAAGGAAGGATATCCTTACTTTGGAGGCACTACAGTGAAGATTGTTTCCTGGGATAAGAAGCTTGTCCTGTGGTGAGAGGTTGAGTTAACATTGGAAGTGATCTCATTGAGACATCCAAGGTTCTGAAGGGACTTAACACAGTAGACACTCAGAGGTTATTTCCCCTGGCCAAGCTTAAAATAAAGACAACATTCTCTGTGTAAGAAATCTTACAGCACACGTGAGCTGGTTATTTCTGTGGGTATTTTGTGACCTGCTGTTAGGCATCACGTGCTTTGTGATCTAATTAGCATGGGGTGTGATAATTGATTATTGATAAAAAGAGCACAGGGGTCACAGTCTTAGGATAAAGGGCAAATTATTAGAGCTGATATGAGGAGAAATTTCTTCACTCAAAGGGTTGTGAATGATTGGAATTCTCTACCCCAGAGGGTTGTGGATGCTCCATAGTTGAATACATTAAGGCTGAGATGGACAGATTCTTGGTCTCTCAGGGAATTAAAGGGCATGTGGAGAGAGTGAGGGGAAAGTGGAGTTAAAGCTGATGATCAGCCATGATCGCATTGGATGGTAAAGCAGACATGGTTTACTCCTAATCCTCTTTGTTATGTTCTTATTTTTTATCAATAATCAATTATCACACCCCACGCTAATTAGATCACAAAGCACGTGATGCCTAACAGCAGGTCACAAAATACCCACAGAAATAACCAGCTCACGTGTGCGGTAAGATTTCTTAGACAGAGGATGTTGTCTTTATTTTAAACCTGTCATGCAGAGCTGACATTATAGCAAGTGATTTTCACTTTAAAGAATTAACATCTTAAATGTCACTGAACTAAATTAGAACATCAAGGGATTTAACATTTGCCACATCATAGTGCTCTGCAAATACCTGATTCAAATTAATCTCATAAAGCCAGATTAGGCTGAATGTTAAGTGAAGGGTGAAAACACCTTGATGGGAAGTGTTGGGTACCAATGTATTGGGCCTCATCATGCCAGTGTGTGGATTGGTCCTGCATGTATCCAGTCTTTATAATCTTTGCTTAGAGAATTTACAGGACAAAAACAGATCAGTCAAGGTGATTCTGCACGTGAGCCTGTTTTCACTCTACTTCACTTAACATGATGAGTATATCCTTCTCTTCCTTTGTTCCTCATTTGTTTATCCAGCTTCCCTGTAAATGCATCTATACTTGCCCCATCAACTGTCCCATGTATTAGCGAGTTCCACATTCTCACCACTCTCTGGGTAAAGAAGTTTCTCCTGAATTCCTACTTGGATTCATTATCGACTGGATCTGGACACCCCGCAAGTGGAAACATATTCTACATGTCTGCCTTATAAAATGACCTCATAAGCATAAAGACAGCTATCCCATTACCTATGCCCACAATGGAGCTGGCCAGGCCGGAAGTGCAGGGTGTGGGGTCGCTACTCGTACCCTATCCCCTGCCAGCGAAAATTGGGGCGTGCCAGAAATGAGGGCAGGAATCCTGGAATTGGGATTTTAAATGGCTCTGGAGTCATTTTGACTGAAAAAATCCGGTCCTTTGTCTTTAAGCGTCTAACCCTCAGCCCTCTAAGCTCTATCATTATTGTGAATCGACATTTTCCAAAGCCAATATTTCCTTACAGAAGTTCAATGGTCGTAACTGAATGGAAGATTCCAAATGAGGTGCAAACAAGACTTTGTACAATTTAAATTTAAATTCATATTTGAATTCCAAACCCAGTGAGATAAAGGTCACGATTGTTATGATTTGCAGATGATGTGTGCCATGGGGACCAAATCCAAGAGGGAAACTTTATCGTACTATCACAACGGTTTTGCAATTTGTATTTATTATGAGATGTGAGTACTGAATTCAGAAACAATAAGTCCAGCAAGATCCTTAGAGAGTTTAAAAATTAAATTAAAGCATTTATTGACAAAATAAAACATTTCAAGCACATACATAAGACTACAATTACTTACTACTATAACAACTCCTAAAATTCCTAATTAAACTGACTCCCAGTTACACCCCCTTTAACGCAATGGTCCAAGATAGATTTTAGATTTAAAACAAACTCAGCAAGCCTAACACAAGACCTTGGAGAGTGGAATTCCAAAAGGTTTTTCCCCATCTTCAGTTTTGTTACATAGCAGGCTCATGCATAAATGCTGGAGGCTTCATTAAGGCTATTTCACACACATCGGTCTTACATGTCCTTCTGAAACATATCGTTTCATTCTCCTTTCTACATGTTTCTCTCTTTTTAATATGTAACTTCTAGTGTTTCATATGTCTTTGAAACTTTATCTTCTTCATAATATAAAAACTTTAATTTGCCAATATTATCAGTAACCTTTGGGGAAAATAAACATATTCCTTAGCCTTGTTTATCTGGCTAGTTGTAAACAGACTAAGATCCTTTTGAAATTCAAATATTTATTCATTTATCTAAAAGTACAAATTCCCTTCACACCTTACATGCTAAGCCAGCATCCGTGTTTACTCATTAGCATGTCAAGCACCTAGCTTCTTTTGATGAACTAAAGATTGCAGTCTATTTGACTGCAAAATATAATTACATCACACACAGACCCAACTATACTTATCCCCATAAACCTACTTCACAATAAACCATAACAATATAATGAAAAAAAAAATGCTAATTTCATGACACGATTCTATTAAGTAAATTATTATTACTTACTCATACGGACTCAAAAGATTAACTTTGTTTATCTCTCCAAAGATGCTGCCAGACCTGCTGAGCTATCCCAGCATTTTTGGTTTAATTCAGATTTCCAGCATCCACTGCGTTTTGCTTTTATTTTATTGCTTTGTGTTGCTCTGCATGAGCATTTTGTGATCTGTGTAAATAGACAGCAAATCCACAATTAAGTTTGGGCAGTTTCAACCCAGTTCTGTGTGGGTATGACTCCATAGTGCAAAGCTGCTTAGTACATTCCATTGTGGGCAACAGGTTAAATACTTGCCCCTTTCCTTACATTAATGAGAGGTGCTCATTGAGATTTTAGAGTTATCTTGGCATGTCTGTGCTGTACTGGAAACAATTATGGGTTTAAGGGTTGAGGTGGTTTGACAGTTCTTGGCCTCTGGGGTTCTGTTGGGGCAGAGAAGGTGGTTACAGTGGGGGATGGAGAGGGTGCATGAGATGGGGATGTGATCCTGGCTACCAGTGACCATGCTGTTTGAAGTCATGTCCTTCTCTCTCAGTGCGTGTGTGCGACATGGAGTGTGTGCTTGTTGTATCTATCAATGATGTTCCCGATGGTGGGGGAGTCCAGAACCAGGGGTCACAGTCTGAGGATATGGGGTAGACCATTTAGGACTGAGATGAGGAGAAATTTCTTTACCCAGAGAGTGGTGAGCCTGTGGAATTCGCTACCACAGAAAGTAGTTGAGGCCAAAACATTGTATGTTTTCATGAAGGAGTTAGATATAGCTCTTGGGACGAAAGGGATTAAAGGATATGGGGAGGCTATTGAGTTGGATGATCAGCCATTATCATAATGAATGGCGGAGCAGGCTCGAAGGGCTGAATGGCCTACTCCTGCTCCTAGTTTCTATGTTTCTGATTTTTCATGTGATTTGTTACTCGACTCCTTTTGCTCTCTCTCCCTCTCTCTCTGCTGTATGGATGTCGGCCTGTGAAGCAACAAACTCAGTGATCTCCTGAAGCTGATGTTTACTTCTCATTTAAAATATTTCACATAGGGTTGCTCCTCTTTCAAACAACTCGTGACTCTGCCTAACATTTAGATATATTGACGGAGCGTGCAGATTTAAACTCCAAAAATAGACATGTAAATCATGCTTTTATGGATTAACACAAAACATTTCAACAAGAACTGTTGTCGCTGTTGTTGTGCAAGCAAATGCAGCGGCTACTTTGTGCACAGTAAGATCCCGCAAATAATGTGAATAGCAAGATAATAAAAGCAAAATACTAAAGATGCTGGAAATCTGAAAAGTTCCTGGCAGCATCTGTGAGGAGAGAAGGATCTGAAGAAGATTCATACGGACTCGAAACATTAACTCTGTTTTTCTCTCTCCAAAGATGCTGTCGGACCTGCTGAGCTCTTCCAGCATTCTCAGCTTGAATAACACAGTGATTTGTTTCTGGTGGTTTTGGTTGATGAACGGAAAGAGAAAATTCCTTTGCTCTTCTTCACATAGTGCCCTGGGTTCTTTAAACCCCTCCCGCGAAGCTACACCAGGCCTTGGTTTCATATCTTATCTGCAAGACAAGGCCTCCAACAGTGCGGCACTCTCTCAGTACTGCACTGGGACACCAGCCCAGATTATGTGACTAAGTCGGTTGTGCGCCCCACAGAGCCCTCAGGATCTCATCAAAAGAAGGAAAGAAAGTGGTCTGTGGGAAAGGAAACAAAGCCTCCACTCAGAAAATAACTTGACCTTTAAAAAATCCAATTCTTAAAAGCTACAGCACTCAGTGCTCGGACTAATAATTGAATAAATAACTGAGAAACCTATGGATATAAGCGATGGAGCAAGTGTTGTGGAATTCCCTGTTGCATCAGTGAAAACTTCTGTCTAAATGTTCCATGAGTGATCGGAAGAGGTTGCCATTTGGCACTTAATGTATGTATGAGAAGCACCAGCACAGCAGCACAAAAGCACAGGGTCCTTTAACAGCAAGAGATTCTCACTGAAGAGGATAATACTGAACGCTGGACCTGCTGTAATAAAAAATAGACTCTAATTACCAAATCTCAGAGTGTTCAGCTCTTAATATTGCAGATGCCTGACATCTGCAAACAATCTTCCCTCTTTTTTCTAGATAAAGGTTAGGAACACAGGAACAGAAGTAGGCCATTCAGCCCCTCAAGACATTCAAGTAGATTGTGGCTGATCTGTTATCTCGTGTGCTTTTACCCGCTATTTCGCCAGATCCTTCTATACCCTCACATAGCAAATGTTTGTTCATTTCGGTCTTAAAAATTTTAATTGACACTTCCATACCCTTTTGGGAGAACTTTCCCTGCTCTTTGTTTGAAAAATGCTTCCTGAATTCACTGGCTTCACTCCGATGTAAAAGTCAAGGCCGCTTGTTCTGGATTAACCATCAGAGGAAATAGTTTATCCCTATTTATCCTGGTGAACCCCTTTATCATTTAAAACACATTGATTAGATCACTTTCTAAACTCTATGACAAACCAGTTTTTGTTCTATTCTTTAAATTCACAGGTGGTAGGCATTGCTGGAAAACCTAGTATTTATTACCCATCCCTAACTATATTTGAGAAAGGGATTGTGAGCCACCTTGAACTGCTGGTAGTTTGGTATAACTGAGTGGCTGGTTGGGCATTAAGAGTTAACCACTTTGCTGTGGGCTGGAGTCATATATAGACCAGTGTAGAGGATTTTTTCTTCCCTTGTTGGGGATTTGATGGGTTTTTGCAACTTTCCAGTTCTTACACCATTGTGGTGTTCAATGGTTCAATTGTTCTATATTTGATTTATGTGACACTGGTAACTGATCTATGCTCACTGTGCTTGATTGGTTAAGTCTGGGTGTTGACTCAGAGATAAGTAAACAGTTACAGAAGCTGAGCTGAAGCATGGACCAGACATTTTAAAGCATTGTATAAAACTCTGTACGTAAAGTTTCTGTACACTTAGAAACTGGTGCCATCTCTGCTTTGCTCTGAGGTAAATCAAACATAAACTAAACAACAACCATGACTGACACTAGCCTTCTATTGCAGATTTATTTAATTAACTGAACTTAAGTTCCTCAACTGCCACTGTAATGACGATGTACCAGAGAGGTTTCTACTAGAAACAGATAACTTTATTACAGAGAGCTTTTCAGGTGCTACACACTTGAACCAGGTCCTTGACAAGAAAGGCCCATCCTCCAGATTACCCGTGCTTAGGGTTCATTGGTTGGAGCCTCCAAGGACAATCACGTGACCCCTGATAGGCAGTTGGAAAGGCTATACTTTCAATTACTACATTCCCCCCGCCTCATTTTAGTTTTCTACACTTCCTATTTGCAGAGAACATTTGAATATCCCACAACATATATATATATATACATACAACTCAAGTGGTTAACAATTAAGTCTGAGGTAGTTTCCTTATTTGGTTAGAACGGCATAACTCTACCTTCTGAGTTTCTTCCACAGGATTGACGTGATCACAAGCTGCAGCATCAGATGCATCATTAAAAAGTGGCAGTTCTGAGTTTGGCAACTCTACAGAGATATCGGGCATGTCTATTCTAGGTCGATCTGTCACCTCAGGGATTAATGGTTCGACGTTAGTCACAGGTGGAATTGCTGGTTGGTGGAATGTCTCTTTACCCAAAGATGACCCACATGTTTTCAAACAATTCGGTCTTCCAATTCCACCTGGAAGGATAAAGGGCCATTTCCCAAATTCCGCACAAAATCTCTACCTCCTAAGTAAATCTTTGAGCTTTGCAATGAGCATCGTGATTCAATTTTTGATTACTCTGATTCTTCTCTACCTTCCCCTCTAAGTTTGGAAATGTCAGACTTAACCTTGTAATAACCTTGTAAGTAGGCTGTGTTTCATCAATAATTCAGACGGCGTTGAACCCGTAGTTGAATGAGACGTATGATAACTGAGAGGAAAGTGGGAAAGTCGAGTTTCTAGAGTACCTTCTGATAACCTCTACATTCTTGATTTGAAAGTTTGCACAGCTCTCTCAGCTAGTCCATTTGATGAAGGATGATATGGTGCTGCCTTAATATGTCTGATTCCATTTAAACACATGAATCTCTGAAACTCTGTACTGGTAAAGACAGTACATTATCTGAAACGATGACTTCCGGTAGGCCATGTAAACGAAAACATTGATGCAGCTTTTCAATAGTTGTGCTTGATGTCGGTGATCTGACTTCATACACATCCATCCATTTAGGAAGTGCATCTATGATCAATTAAAACATGGTGCCTGAGAACGGACCTACATAAACAATATGTAGTCTAACCCAGCGTTGACCAGGTCACTCCCACGAATGCAGTGGAGCTGAAACAGGCAATTTCTGTTGTTGCTGACAATGGAGACAGTGCTGGACCATGTTTTCAATGTCACTGTCTATACCTAGCCACCAGACATAGCTTCACGCAAGCAATTTCATCTTTGATATGCCTGGATGTACACCGTGAAGCTCTGTCAAGAGTGGGTCCTCTTCCTTGTAAAGGGACGACAACTCTTGATCCCCACAACAAGATTCTATCTTGACAACTTAACTCTGTTTTACGGGCATGGAATGGTCTCATCTCTTCAGACACTGGGGAATCCGACCACCTGTGCAATACAAGGTCTCGGACTTTTGACCAAATTGTATCTCTGTTCGACCAATTTCTAATTTGCTTTGTGCGCACAGGCGAAGAGTTCAAAGAATTCAGTACAAGCACAACTTCTTGTGACACTGGACCATGTACAAGGCTATTTGGTAACGGGAGACAACTGAGTGTGTCCACATTTGCAACATGTAAGCCAGGAATGTGCATAAAGATATACTCAAATGCAGATAATATCAGAGCCCAACATTGCATTCTTGCTGGTGGTATTGGTGAATCGCCTTATCCTCACTGAATAAACTATTAATGGTTTATGGTCTGACACAATGGTGAAATGTTGTCCATACAGGTACTAGTGGAATTTCTTCACTCTGAATACTGCCGATAAACCTTCCTTTTCTATCTGGGAATAGCCCTTCTCGGCTGTGGAGAGGGTTTTCGAGACTTAGCCAATTGGCCTTTCTGACCCATTTTCCATTCTATGTGATAAAACTGCTCTTCCACCATAAGGAGACAATGTGTTAATACCAGTTCTTTCAATGGGTCACAGTGTATCAATAAACACGATGAATGTAATAGTTTCTTCACTTTCACAAAGGCTTCTACCTGTTGTGAATCATTGTGTCCAACAATGATTCTTTTTTAACAGCAAGTGTATTGGTGCCAACACTGCTAACAGGTTTGGCAAGAAGTGGCTATAATAGTTGATCCTGCCCAGAAGAGACTTGAGTTCAGTTAAACTGGATGGAGAGGGCACCTCTTTGATTGCCCGGACTATCTCTTCTACCAGATGCAACCCCATGGCATCCACCCTGTGACCCAGGTAAGTAACCTCTGGCACTTGGAATGTACATTTCTCTTTCTTTAATCGTACACCGGCTTCCAAGAACCTTCTTAGCACCTCCTCCAGGTTGGTCAAGTGTTTGGTTCAGCTGACCCTGAGATCAGAACATCATCTAGGTATACTACCACTCAGGGAAATCCTTGCAAAAGGTTCTCCATTGTCCTCTGGACAGGCAGATGATACTCCAAAGGGTATGTTTGTATTTTAATACAGGCCCTTGTGCATGTGGATGGTTACATACCCTTCTAGATGTGCTGTCCATCTGTAGATGTTTGCCTCTAGCAAGCTTTGCATATAGGTCATCTACCCTTGGAATAGGATATTTATCTAGTTTGGCTGTCTTGTTCAAGGTATTTATAGTCCCCACAAATGCGTATAGTTTGGTCAGGTTTCACCTCTGGGTCTATGGGCGCTACCCATTCCGAGAACTGGACTGGCTGGATGATGCCCAGCTTTTCTAACTGGCACAATCCTGCATCCCCCTTCTCCTGTGGGGCATAAGACACAGGCCTGGCCTTAAAGAAACGGGGTCGCCTGAGAATCTCGATAGATTTTTGCCTGCGAGCCTTTTAACTTTCCTAATCCATCACAAGATACTCTGTCGTATTTCCTTAGAGCAGCTCAGGAACTCCTTCTGTTCTGAAGTGAAATATTTCAGATCAGTTGCGTTTAATTGTTTGTAACCAGTCTCGGCCCAGGAGACATGGTCCTTCACCTGTCACTCTCACTATGATCACTGGAAGCTGGGCTGTCTGTTGCCTATAGGACACAGGTACTGTGGTGATGCCCTTTACCTGTGTGGGTTCTCCAGTGTATATCTTCAGTTGAGCCGTGGTTCACTCCAGATTCAGTGGCCGGGCACCTTTATTTAGGTATTTAAATGTGTGCTCTCCCAGCGCTGTGACTGAAGCTCCCATATCCACCTTCATTGTTAGTGGCTTCCCATTCACTTTAATTGCGATGGTTATAGGTTCAGTTATTACTGCTTTGACATTGTACAGGGAATAGACATCAGTATCGGCAGCTTCAGGTTCTGTTATATTATTCACTTCAATCATTTTGGTTTGCTGCCTTATAGGCTGTTTCGATTTCGCTCTGCATTGCTTTATTACCTGCCCTTTCTTGTGGCAGTGATGGTATTCTGCCTCTTTGAATCTGCAGATGTCTGGTACGTGGTTACTCCCACATCTGTAACAGATTGACTTCGGGCTCGCTGCCAAAATGCTTCCACTGGGCCTTTCCATTTTTCTAGCAGCAGAGACTGTCTCCCGCTTCGCTGCTGTGTCTCTGGTTTTCACGTCACACCTGGCGGTCGGTTCCTGCCCCACAAGGTGGACGATGCCATGTTGAACTCTCTGTAAAGTCTGTGAGTCTCTCTGCGGTGAGGGCTATTTCCAGGGTGCGCTTCAAATCGATGTCGACTTCTGCAAGTAAATGGTGCTGAATGACGTCATTGTGAACTCCACAATCTAATCGGTCCTGCAACATCTCATTGAGTGTGTCTCTGAAGTCTCAGTGCTCAGTCAACTGCTTCAACTTCACTCTATAGGTTGCGATGGACTCTGCTGGGGCCCTTACTCTGGATGTAAACTGAAACCTCTGCATTATTACTAATGGCTTCGCTGAAAATGCGTCTTCACAAGGTCTACTAATTCATTAAAGGACTTAGAATTGGGCGGACTCAGGGCCATCTGACTGTGAATAAGATTGTATGTCTTGCTACCACATACACTCGAAAGGACTGCTTTCTGATTCTCCTACCACGGTAATTTCATTCGCTATGAAATAAAAACTGGAACCTTGGCTCTAGTCTTCCACAGTCACATTGTAAAGATCAATTCTACCAAAGAGTGGTACGACTGGTGAGTAGGCTTTTCTTTTTTCTGAAGATTCAATGTACTCACAATAACAAGACAAGGTGCAGTGTCAGAGCTATTTTATCATCGTCACCAAATGTAATGACTTAATGGAGTGGACAGGTTTCAACAAGAAACAAATGGCTTGATTACAGAGAGCTTTTCAGATGTTACACACTTGAACCAGGACCTCAACAAGAAAGCCCCACCTTCCCACCCCCACCCCCAACCCCCCACCCCACCCCCCCAGCCTCCGCAGATTACTCACACTTAGGGCTTATTGGTCGGAACTGTCAAGGACAAGCACATGACCCCTGATAGGCAGTAGGAAAGGTTATACCTCCAGTTTTTTCATGGGGTGTGGGAATTGCTGGTGAGAGCAGCATTTGTTGCTAATTACCCTTGAACTGAATGACTTGCTCAGCCATTTCAGAGGGCAGTTAAGAGCCAATCACGTTGCTGTGGGTCTGGAGTCACATGTAGGCCAGACCAGGTAAAGACGACATATTTCCTTCCCTGAAGGACATTAGTGACCCAGATGGACTTTGACAACAATTGATGATAGTTTCATGGTCACCATCACTGAGACTAGCTTTCAATTCCAGATTTATTAGTAATTGAATTTAAATTCTACAGCTGCTGCGATGGGATTTAAACTCATATTGTCAGGGCATTAGCCTGGGTCACTTGATTACTAGCCCAGTGACATTACCACTATGTCACCATCTCCCCCACTGCGACTTGAACTCAAGTTTGGAGTATAAGTCCAGCATTCTGTATCCTAGCTGAGTAACATAGCCACAATGCTAAATTCCCCAACACATCTTTAGATAACTTGTCCTTATGCTTGAAACCCCAGGATATTTCTGGTGAGTCTGCAGCTCTGAAAGGATAAATTGGGACCCTTTTCAAGGACAATACTTTTGCTGAGGTGTGCATAACTCTCAAAACTGAACACAATATTCCAGACAGGGTCTGATCAAGGCTCTCTACATAACTGAAGAATCACATCTTCATTTTTGTATTCCAATCACTCAGCGATAAAGCACAACATTCTATTAGCTGCTTAAATTGCTTTTTGTTCCCGTGCACTTGCTTTCAGTGATTTGTATACACAACCACCTAAAAGCCTATGCTCTTCCAGAGCTCCTGGTCTCTCACATTAAGAACATGTTCTGATTTACCCATCTTGGAGCCACAGTGGATAACCTCACGTTTTCTCCTCATCCAATTTAATTCCATCTGCCATCGTTTTAACCATTCACTCAGTCTGTCAGAGTTCCTTTTTAACTTCAAGCTTCCACAATGAGACTTACTGTGCCTCCTAATTTATTATCAGCTGTGAACCTGGGCACACAGCTCCCCTCTGTTCCTTCGCCCATAGATAGTGGAAAGCTGAGGTCCCAGAACAAATCCCTGAAAGGACACTATTCGTCACAACCCATCAATCAAATCATTTTTGTTTAACCTGTTCAGTCTCTGGCCTTCCAACTAACTGTCACAAGGTTATAACCTATTCCATGTTCTTCATTTTTAGGTAATAAGCTCTTGTGTGGAGAACCTTATCAGGTGCCTTCTGAAAGTCTATAGAACATCCATTGATACTTATTAATCCACCATCCCGCCTAAAAAAAATTACACATATTCTATCCCTCAAACATCCATGTTATTTCTCTCTGACCAGTTGATACTTATCCAACTGCTCAGTCTCTTCCTGCCTAATGTTAGATTCCAGTAATTTTCCGACAGCTGATGTTAAATTGGAAGGCCTGGTTCCACTGAATCTCTTTTCTATGATATTTGCATTTCCAAACCCATAGGTTCCATTCTTGAACCTGGAGAGTGTAGTGTTCAATGGTTCGATTGTTCTGTGTTTGATTATGTGAATCTGCTTATTATTGATGCTCACTGTGCTTGGTTTGTTAAACCTGGGTGTGGACTCAGGTAAAGTAAACAAAGCTGTAGAAAGAGCTGGAAGCCAGAGGGAAAGCATGGAGTAGATATTTCAAAACACTGTGAATGTAACTTGTTACAGATGTAAAAACGAGTATCATCTCTGCATAGATCCCAGATATAAAATATACAACCGAAAGCTTTGGAATATTATGGCTGGAACCTTTTGCGTAGCCATTGCACCCAGCTGAAACACCAAGGGGTGGGATGACTCTGCAGGGCTAGGAAGCCACGATTTGAATTAACCACTGTCGGCTGTTAAATGGTACAGGTTGTGGCTTCCCCCCCACCCCCCCACCTGAGATGTTGTCCCATCTCTGAGAGCAGCTGACCAATCAGATGTCCAGAACCTCTCCAATCCCAGTAGCACCACCAGAAGCAATGGTAACTCTTGGGACTGCAGCCAATTCCCTACATGAAGGCCGGACTGCAGGGAAAGTCGGGTGGTTTTGTTGCGGGGTGGGGGAGGGGGCATTGGGGGATCACAGGAGGGCATGGCGGTGGCAGTAATCACTGTTGGGGGGTGGGGGGGCCTTTCCTGGGCATAGCAGCAGGAAGAACCCGTCCCCGAGCCCGCAAACCAGGCTGGCAGTGTTTACCAGGTAGCCTCATCACGTGGTATGGGCATTTCCCCACCACTGGTATAAATTGGTGCTGGCAGGAGGTGGCCCTTAAGGTAGGCGTTAATTGGCACTTAAGTGCTTCAATTGGCTCAACAGCGGAGGGAGTGCCCAACCCCTATTCTGCCACTGATAAAGTTGCAGTGGTGGTGGGGCTGGCGGTGGGCACAGAGCCTCTGGCCATTCCACCTAATTTTACACAACCATGACTAGCAGCCCAGTCCTGGCCCATTCTGTCCTTTGACTAACACATCCAAAATTCACCTGTTTCAATACCTTAGCGTGGAAACCCTAAGGTTCTGGACTATTGTTCAGCTTTAAGTCCCATTATTTTCTCCATTAACATTTTTTAGTTATATTAACTTCACTCAGCTCCTCACCTTGATGTATTTCACCACTAGTATTTTGGCTTTCTCCCAAACCAGGAAAAGGAGCACATGCCTTTACTGTCCAATATAACATCATCCGAATCTGCCATTAATGGGCCTATTCCTCTTGACAATTCTCTTTTAGCGTACCGATTAAGAGTTTCAGTTCCACCCATCAGTGTTTTGCGATAGTGTGTAAGGGCCGATCCCACATGTTGTGCTTGCAGTGAGGGTAAGAGCAATATTGTGGTGATCACTGACCCCCTTGTTGTGGGTGAGTACACCTTCCTCACTGGCCATGAAGGCTGGCAGAATCACTCAAAGCACCAGTCATATTTGGAGTCACTTAGGAGATGGTTCTTGGGTGGCAGTGGGGAGGGAATGCAATTAAAGTAACTGTGCCATATTGTCCCATCCCCATTGACGTTTAGGTCACTGCCAGTTTGGTTGGGGCCTGGAAATGGGCACTGCGGTACCCTCTGGTAGCTGGTGGGAACCTCATTTTTCTGTGCAAATCAGGGCGCCTTGATATCAATCGGACACTGGTGCAATGTTAAACACCCAGCGGCTGAAGCAAGCACCTCAGGCTGTTCTCATCACTCATCTGGATGGGTGCAGTCACAGCTGGGTCAATGTTGATCCTCAGGAGTTTTGGATGGTGGGCTTTTGGCTAATAATGGTGCTGTTGAAGATCGCGGAAAGATGCCTGACCTTTCGGACGGTCAAATAATGCAAGACACTCCTCCCACTGGCCAGCCTAATCTGCTGTAAATTAGTATGGCCTGCTACATTATCCGAGGAATTGTGACTTTCCCAGAACAGAAACAAGCCATTCAGCCCAGCTGGTCTATCCCAGCGTTCACACTCCACATAGGCCCCTCCCACCCTTCTTCATTTCATTTTACTCATATCATATCCTTCTATTCCTTCGTTCCTCATAATTTGCTCCAGCCCCTCTAATGCTTCAATGCTATTCGCTTCCACTGCTCCTTGTGGTAGTGAGTTCTACATTCTAACCACTCTGTGGACAAAGAGGTTTCTCCTGAATTCACAGTTGTGACTATCTTATATTGATAATCCCTGGTTTTGAGTTTCTAGTTTTGGCTTCCCCTCTTTTCTCTGCATCAGCCCAATGATAATCTTAAAGGCCTCTCTTTCAGGTCACCCCTTTTCTCTTCTAGAGGAGGAAGACCCAGACTGTTCAGATGTTCCTATTAGATATGACCCCTCACTTCTGATTTCATCCCGATAAATCTTATTTGCACCTTCTCCAGTGCCTCTGCATCCTACCTCAGGATGCCGACTTCCTGGAAGATGACTGTGTTCATGTGGCGGTCCATCCCGGGTTACTGGTGGGATCTTCCTTATCGCCGCTGATGGTTTGCCTCGAGCTTTCTCAGGTATCAGCAATATCTCACCCAGGCTTCACGGCCATGGAGGAGGGTCAGGAGCAGCACGGAGGTGGCCATTCCCGCAGGGAAAATGCACTGGACGCCCTGCGGCACTGGAATGCCGAGCGCTCGCCTTCCGAATAGGGTTCTCTGCACCCGACTGGGCAAAGATCACAGGGGCTGCCAGGGGACACATTTCGAAGGAACGCCGAAAGCCGGCTTGAAGTAGATCGGCGTTGACCTTAAGGGCTGGGAAGAGAGTGTGCTGGAGGACAAGGCCTGCTTCACCGAGCTGCAGCCGGCTTTGAAACAGGGCAGGTGACAAAGGCCGAACAAAGCAGAAACTCAGGAAGACGTGAAACGCCTCATCGACCACGGACTGACTAATGGCTGATGGCCAAGGTGGACTCTAAATGGGGGTTTTCCCCGTTGTTAATGCTGTTTCACCCTTAGCCTGTTATCTTCCCTTTTCTGCCTTGCTCTCAGTTCACCCCTATCTCTTACAGCCTCTCTCTCTTTCTCTCCCCCTTTCTTTTCCTCTATCTCTCCCCCTATCTCAGTCAGAAGCATAATACGTGCTTTAAACAGACAGCCCTTAACAAGCGTGCATGAGGAATTCTGACTTGCGTTGTCATGGACGTGTTTACCTGTGACTGTGGACACCAGAGGCCAGTCAGCAGCTGAGCCTCAGGCCAACGCAGCAGGAATCCCACTGACCCAGTTCAACCTTCAACCCAACATATCTCCACGTGTGTGTGAATATATGACAATGACAGGCAGGGAAAAAAAGCCTACTCTCAGGCCCTTCGCCTTCAGGGATTTCCACTCATTAATATCCCTTTTAAGATTTGGGCTTGGATTTTACAGCCCAGCCACAATGTGTCTCTCCGCCCGACGGATGCGGCAAACCATTTAAATCTCCAGCTTTTTAGTTTGGCGGGACCATAATATCCCGCTGGGGGTGGAGGAGGGGCTGCAAGACCCTGGCCCTGGACATCAGGATTCTACATGGTACTCCAAGCGTGGCCTAACCAAGGTTCGATGCAAGCTGATTCACAACGGCAAGAGGCCAAAGGCTTTTTTCCCTGCCTGTCATTGTCATATATTCACACACATGTGGAGATATGTTGGGTTGAAGGTTAAACTGGGTCAGAGGGATTCCTGCTGTGTTGGCCTGAGGCTCATCTACTGACTGGCCTCTGGAGTCCACAGTCACAGGTAACACGTCCATGACAACGCAAGTCATAATTCTCCATGCACACTCGTTAAGGGGTGTCTGTTTTAAGGATGTATTATTCCTCTGCACTTGCTCCTACTGGCACATATGCCCGCACCTGAACCAAAAAAAAACAACAACAGTGTTCTGTAAATTATGACACTAATTAGTGCGATTGGCAGTCCTGGCCCAGCTATTTTAATTACTGAAATCACCCTGATGCAAATTGCACTAGGTGTGAACCAGGGGAGGTAGTAATTTAAAGGGGCGTGGTTGCAAGTACTACAGCAAGCCAGAGCAAGCTGCTCTGAAAACACACCTGAAATGTGGCGTGTTTCCACCAGGGGGTGCTCGTGCTACAGCAGACTCCCTCTATCTGATTGGAGAGATTTCTTTTGCTGTGCATTTCTTTCTTGCTGTTTTCCTTCTTCCTCTCCGGACTGGCACTGAGGACTGGTACTGCAGACTTTGCCTCCCTTCCAATGCCCCTTACGTTCACCAGTCCCCCTCACGCAAACCCAGGCAGTGCATTGGAACAAGGGAAGGCCACCCAGTCCCTCAAGCCTGTTCTGGCACTCAATTAGGTCATTGGTGACCTGCACCTTCACTCCATCTACCCACTGCCTTGGCTTCCTTAACCCTCAACTCCCTGTCTAACCAAAACCCGTCAATCTCAGCTTCGACATTTTCCATTGACCTGCCAGGTCTCTCTAGGAAATGTATTCATCGGAGACATCACAACGTAGAGAAGAGAAGGTCGAGAGAGGATTTTATAGAGATGTTCAAAATCGTGAGTAGAGAGGGAGACACTGTTCCCATTGGTAGAAGCAGCAAGAACCAGAGCAGGCTGATTTAAGGTGATTGGCAAAACAACCAAAGGCGAGAGGAGGAAAAGCCTCTTTCTGGATGGCACTGCCGGAGAGTGGGGGGTGGGGTGGTGGGGGGGTGGTGGAGGAGGAGGAGGAGGAGGCGGGGAGGGGGTGGTGGGGGGGTGGTGGAGGAGGAGGAGGAGGAGGCGGGGAGGGGGTGGTGGGGGGGAGGCGGGGAATGGGGAGGGGGTAAAATTAGAACTTCCAGAAGAGCATGGGGAAAGCATCTGGACATTTGGGAGGCTCCAGGTGAAGGGCAGGGGAATGGGATTAGCTGCTCCTGCAGGGAACGGGCACAGACTCAAACAGCCTCCTTCTGTGCTGTAACCGTTCTGTGAATCTATTGTATAATTGACCCTGATATCTTCACAGGCACTATTTCTAATATGGCTCATTGACCAGTGAAACAATGGCTGATTTTACTCTCTAGCCAATGTAAACAAGAGCCCAGACTATCTATCCTCACTCTCTTTGTACATCTAGGGCGATGGTGGTCCAGTGGTAATGTCACTGGGCTAGTAACCCAGGCTAATACTCTGTAGGGACACGGGTTCAAATCCCACCATGGCAGCTGGTGGAAGTTAAATTTAATTAATAAAATCTGGGATATAAAACTAGCCTCACTAATGATGACCATGACAACTAGCATTGATTGTTGTAGAAGCCCATCTGGTTCAGTAATGGAAGGAAATCTACTGTCCTTACCTGCTCTGGCCTACATGTGACTCGGGCCCACAGCAACATGGTTGACTCTTAACTGCCCTAACAAGCCACTCAGGGGTGATTAGGGATGGGCAACACATATTGACCTTGCCAGTGATGCCCACTTCTCATGAAAGAATAAAGAGTAAAAGCTTCGGACCGGATGCGTGGTTTCCCAGACTTCTCGCAGATCAGGAACCATCGTGTTGCACGCAGCACTGGCGATCCTTCTCTGGACTCAGTCCTTTTTGAACTTTAACCCCCCCATTCCTCAGTAATATTCAGTAAGCTCAATGCTTTCTAATGTCTCAACATAGGGACGTATGAGACCATAAAAAGGCCAATGGCCTGGCTCGAAGAGGAGAATTTTGTGGCCTCACTTTGGCGGGGATGGGGCCTTAAAATGTGGTGAGACGTTACAAACCTTATTGACTTCAGCGGGAACGTAAAATTCTGCCCCGAGAGTTCAAAGCCAATGCGTTCAACTCACCATCTAAACCCCTTAACTTGGTTTCTCCCCAGGTGCCGACCCAGCACTTTAAAATTCCTGACCTTTTTTAGCTCCAGATTCTCCCCAGACCATCTACTCCAAACATTCCCTGTTGTTTGGACCACAATTCTGTTCTTTCACCTTGTCCCTTCCGAGCTCCCTGGTTTATGTTTTTTTTTGGTGGGGGGGTGGTCACGGTCAAGCGTATTGATGATCTTGTGACCGTTAGTGACCTGGGAGCTTCACACCCTGTCTGGCGATTAGTTAACAATGATGTCCCTGTTGTGTCGCCGGTTTGTGTGTGTGTGTTATATCTCAGAGCTATACAGAGATGACACTGGCTCCTAAGTGTGGAGGAACACAATTTACAGAGTTTTATGCCACACGGTATCTCCTTCCAACACAAGATGGCCACACAAGATGGTCGCCGACACCCCCCTCAGCAGGTGCACTTGTCCGCACATGCGCAGAAAACCAGCAACACCATTGGCCAGACACGTGGGCAGCAAACACATCCTGGTTAAAAACGTTGGGAAGTAAAACCAGACATTTCTATGGTTACCGTTAAACTACATACGCTGCAAATGGTGTAAGAGAAAGCAATGGATTGCCTTTGGCTTTACATTTAAAAAGAAACAGGGGACAGTGCAGAGAATAGAAAGAAATGTTTCGGTTATTGATGAGTGAGCTGTGAGAGAGAGAGAGTGTGTGTGTGAGAGAGTGTGCATGTGAGAGAGAGAGAGAGAGAGTGTGCGTGTGAGAGAGAGCATGAGCGTGTGAGAGAGAGACAAGGTGTGTGTGTGTGTGTAATAGAACGGAAAATATACCACAGGAAAAGATAAAGCTAAAGGAAATGGGTATTGTATTTTGCTCTGTATAAAATAGCCCTTTCTGATTCCAAAATCCATTCTCTAGGATTATTAATTTAATGTTGCTCTGCAGCTTCACTTCTCATTATGGTTGCTGAAAGTTTATTTTTTGCTTAAAAAGAACGATGAACTAAATGGAGAGAATGAGGTTGGAGGAACGAGTTGAGCTCTGATATCCATCACTCACAATGACCTCATGGAGTGAAGCACATCCGCCACGTGGGCAGCGTTTAACACAAAGCTTTAAAATGTCTACACCGTGCTTCAGCTCCCAGCTTCTAGTAGTTCCTGCGAAGCCTGTTCACTTTCCTCTGAGTCATCACCCGGGCTTAACCAATCACGCACAGTGAGCGTAGACTCACCTAATCAAAGACAGAGCAACTGAACGCTAAAGTTCCCATCTGAGGACAAATGAGTGACTGTTTCTCACGAGGTTCACACAAGCATTAAGGTCACATGAGTATTGCTGAGAAAAGAGACGTGTCGAAGCTTTCCATCTTGCACTCATCAGGTGCAATAATACCAACATAAGGGGAAAACACCAATTTATACACAGGGCCCTGTTCTTTGCAAACAAAGAGAACATTTACACATATTACGCCTGTTTCAACAAAACAAAATAAGTGACAGCCATTCGCTGGCTCATTCCTCAGGCCAGTGCCTTGATCAATCGGGGTCAAGCTGCCTGGTTTAAACTTCAAACAATGCTTAGCAGTTAACTGTCAGTCACCATAACTGGTGCATTCTTCATGGCAATGCCTCTACCAATCAGAGTCCGCTAGCCAACCAATCAGCACTGTCTTCACATACAGTATAAATGGTTGTTTTCCCCCTTGTATTGGTATTCTCGCGAAGGGTCCTGATGAGTTCATGATGAAAAGCTTCCACATGTCTCTTTTTTCAGCAGTAATCACATTCTGTGCTACCAAAAGTCACATGGGAGGTTCGGGAGGTTGAATGTTACTTGAGGTTGGATTTTTAGGCCCCAGTTGGGGCCAAGTCCAAGAGACGGGCTGGCATGACCACTCCATCATGCCCACGGAAACTTTTCCCGGAGGCAGATCGGAGACAGCTGGGTTACCCACCCGCAAGAGGTGGGTTGGCACTTGGCAATGGTCAAAGGCCAATTCGAGCCTATTGTCAGGGGAATTTTCCTCTTGGCCTCCAAGTCGCTGGAGGTGTCGTGCCAGCTGCCTAGGGGCATCCTCCCAGTAGTGGGATGGGGAGCCAGTGCTTGAACCAGGCTTCGAGGTCTCCCTGCCTGACCCAGGCCACCTTGTGGAGGTTCTTCCCCTGCACAATGGTAGCTCAGCTGTAGAGGGGTTATTTTCATATGAAAGTTAAAAAGTTAGAGAGAGAGAGAGAACCTCTATCTTAAGGCACCTGTAGTGTTCAGTGGTTTAATTGGTTGTGTTCAATTATGTTAGTCTGGTAACTGATCTGCCATCTATGATCACTGTGCTTGATTGATTAAGCCTGAGTGTTGACTCAGAGCTAAGGTAACCAGACACCACAGAAAGACTTAGGGCAGGATCGTCCCAGATTTACAGTAAGTGTGGTAGCGGGCGGGTAAAACGACCTTTCACCCTCTGGCCACGATGGTGGGCTTTCACGCTGTGTCATCCCAAACCCGCCACGTTATTTATACATTCCTGGGAAACACGTAGTTTCCATAGTGGGCAGGCTCTCATTCACATGCCCGCCATCACCTCGCCACTTCATCACGCCAGGTGCCATGTTTAAAGTCCAGCTGTCTGCACTCATCTCAGTGCCCCCCAGACCACAACGGCCGCAGGGAAGACATGGCCCTGAAAGGCAAACAGACTGCAGCCCCCAGGTTCAGCAACGCCTGGAAAGCCTTTTGGATGCCATACAGTCCTTCCAGAAAGTCCTCTACCCCCACTCTGTCGGCAGGATGGTCAGCAGTGTGACCAACCAGGTTTGGCAAGTGGTGGCAGTGGTGGTCAGCGCCAACGCCCTTCAAAAGAGGACAGCTACCCAGTGTCGCAAGAGAATGAATGATCTCCTCTCTTCCACCAGGGTAAGTCACTCTTCTCATCGCTCTCAACTCACACACTCACAAACCCAGCACACACCCACAGGGCCCTCACTCACTGTCAGTCCAAGGGACATCACCATTCACTCTCCCACACACACCTTCACTGTCCTGAGCCCATTGTCCTCACCACCCACACAGGCCAGACACACTTATCATCTGGCCCAGCAGGTGACCTGCTTACACTCTCTCCATCTGTATCCATGCAGGACAAGCTGGCACACGGCAAGAGGGAAAGGTCACAGGCTGGTGGAGGAATGCCCGAAATCAATAGACATTGAAAACAGAGCCATTTAGCTGGCCAGTGAGGATCTGAGCTGGTCCTGTGCTGACAGTGAGGTCAGTGCTGCTCCACCAAGTGAGGATCCAGCAGTGCAACATCCATCAGACAACCATGCAGTGAGTGATGTGTCCTGTTTCACAGGCCACTGCCCTGCACTAATTATCTCCCTTTGCTTCCACAGGCACATCCATGACCCAGGGCCTCCAATCAAGTCCCAAAGAAACCTCTGAAGAGTAATCTGGAGGCACCCTCCCTGAAATCCCATCACAGCCTCACCCACACCCTCCACCAGCACAGAGACATGCTTCAGTGGAACCTAGCTTTACAGTAGCCTCGGGATCACAATCTGGTGAGCACATCGCACTGTCGATCCACAGTAAGCAGCAGTAGGGACTATCCTGGTGTGTAGCTCTGGGAGGACAGCTGGAGGCCAGAAATCTGCTGAGCCTGAGTCAGATGACAAGCCTCTGGAATTGGTCATACCTCAAGTTGCTGAAGCTGCATAGGCCAAACTATGGATCATCAGGAAGGGATGTCCACTGCACTCCTCAGATTGCAAGGCACGATGGAGGAGTCCGTCCGTCTTCAGGCTGAAGTGATAGCTCCAGCATTGCAACGCACCGAGGTCAACACTGGCAGGATAGTGGCCACCGTGGAGACCTTGGTCCAGGACATTGGTCCTGCATCGCTGCACCGGCTCAACTCCATCACTGCCTCATAGTCGGCCTCCAGCAATGTGTACGTGAGACGGGAGCCAGGTAGTTCGGTCTCACTCCAGCTATCCCTACTCCTCGAGAAGTCAGCCAGGGGCCCTCGGGCACCCATAGGGAGGAGAATCAGCAGGTTCACACTCCAGGGCCACCCACCCAGGTGATTCTGGGAGTAATCGGCCCATCTGAATCCTCGCTTCCTTTGAACTCAGCAGCTCCAGCTCCTCAGGCTGAGGAGGGTGCCATTGCCACACAGCAGGACCCCGAAAACAGGCTGGGGGCCTCCAAGTCTCAGCCTTCCAGAGAATGCCCACCAAGGTCAATACCAGACAACAGGGTGTAGCAGTCAGGAGACTGCCTCCACCTCCACTGTGGATATCCAGGAAGCACCAAAGTATAGCAACAGGGTTAGGAAAGTTAAGAAGATGCAGTTGTACAACCTGGGCATGAACATTAATCACTTTTACATAATGTTCACTATTGTCAATAAACTCCCAAGAATGTGTCCCTGCCTGTGGCTCCTTGTTCTGATGAGCAGTGTTCTTGTCACTCAGATGTGAAACCTTTCTGCACAAGATAAAGGCAGGTGTCTCAGTCCAGGGCCTCTTCCCTGTGTCTGTGCAGCCTTCAGACCACAGTGATGGTCCAGCCTCACACTCCCTGGACACATTACTGATGCCTGCACCTCGATGGTGCTGGTCATTGCTGCCAGAATGTTGTGGGCAGGCATCACAGTGTTCCTCATTCTCTCTCTGTGCTCTCAGCACCTTTAAGGTGGGGCTGGCCCCCATCTCTTCTGCATCTGTGACCTGTGCTCCTGAAGGGGTCAGGTCCTGAAGGCTGACAAAGGATCAGATGCATTTAAAGTTTCATGACTGTGTCTCTATGATATGACCCTGATCATGGAGCGCAAGCGAGCTGCCCTTGGCCAGACAGGAGTCAGACATTCTCAGAGGCTAAGTGAGGATCTATGGAGTATCCTCACTGCATGTCACCATCATCCTCCTGCGATTGAGTGAGTATTAGGGCCTCTGCTGCATCCCCATGTCAGGAGCCTTATCACAGAGGGCATTCATGCAGACTGGAGTCAAACATTCATAGATGCAATGTGAGGATCTATGGGGTCTCCTCAGTGTATGTCGTCATCATCCCCCATAGATCTTGTAGCTATGAGGGCCTCCCTAACGCGTCTGCTTCATCTCTGCAGTACGAGAGCCTCATCGCCGTCATTGTCATCTTCGAAGACCTCCTCACACTCATCCCAGTCAGTGTCTTCCTCACCAGAGGAAACCTTCAGCTCCTCCATCTCCTCTTCAGCCAGCTCGTCTCCCTGTTGCAGATGACAACGTCATCTACAGGAATGTGGCATCCACAGACCCTGGATGTCACTAGACGCCGACCAGTCACAGCTCACGGTGGAGCCTCAGCTGCCCCTTCTTCCTGAGGTTGCTGCTCCTGCCTCTGTGTAGCCAGGAGCCTCAGTCACTCTCTTCTCCATTGTCTTCGCTCTCTACAGGCCATCAAGCATATAGCTCATTCACCAGGCCCGGATCCTGATGTACTCCTCTGGCAGGATGAAAGAGAGAGACACGTGGTTAGCATGTGTGTACTAAGAACCTGTCCAGGTTAGGTGTTAAGGCCCCTTAGTGCTTCCTGGAGAGTGCTGGCCACCACTTGGATGGCCAGAGTTCAGTGCTCTGCATGGCCGCCCGAAACCCCCCCCACCTCCACCCCACTCCACCTGACCGATTGGCAGCAGCTTTACCCATCGGACTGCAGGCTGTGCTCTCAGCTCAGGCACAGGCATTCTCCTAACCCACACTGAACTGTTAGCTTGAACCCTGGGGGAGGCTGGTACAAACCAGGATGTGGACGTTGTAAGGGGCTGTGAGCACCTCCACCAGTGACCGCTCCATGGCCCAGCTTCAGTGAGGAGATTGTACAACGTGCCCAGTCATCCAATTGCTCTGCAGTCCACTAAAATGCTCATTAGTTTGGAGTCTGTGCCCGAGGGGTGAAAATCTCTGGAGCGTTTGGTGGCACTTTCATGCCTTTATGTTGCTTGAGTGGCCAGAGAAACTGGAGGCCCGATTCCAAATGTGTCATTATGGCTGCGCCTGAACAGTCTCAGCTGCGGAGGAATGGTCACGTTATACAAGGTTTCCCCAGTGGCCACTTCCCTCACCCATCCCTACTCCCCCCTACCCTGAATGCTTGTGCTCGGTATTCAACTGCAGGGCAGCTCGTGCCCACCTCCCCACAAGTCACCTCAATGGCAGGGCTGCCCCTAACCCCACACCCGCCCCCCTCCTCCGCTCCCCCTCCAGCAAGTCACCTCAATCACGAAACTGTACACTCACCTCCGGGTTCCCCTCAAAATGCAGCCCGCCAAGTGCACGCCTTTGATGTGTTGTTGTGAAACACGTGGTTGGGACAGCACGTCACCATGGACGGATAGTCCAGCAAGGGGCGGTGGGGGTGGGGCGGGGGGGGGTGCGGGTGCTGGGGGGGTGGGGGTGGGGGTGGGTGGGGTTGTCGGGGGAGAAGGGCAGGGGCGGGGAAACAATTCCGGCGGGCTGGCCTCATGACTATAAGCAGATGTATTACAGTGAGGTCCCCGGGGAAACTTGGCCCCCCCATGGACAATCGCTAACTGGTTTCACACCGTCGTGAAACCCCCGATCACGCCATATTGTCCGCTCGCACCACCGAACGCACCCAGCGCCGATGGGTGCAGGAAGTTCCAGCCCTAGACGTTAAAGCTGGGATAAGCATGAGTGCAGACAGTTTGTGACTGCAGAAATATTTTAAAGCATTGTAAATATAACCTGTTGCGCACTTAGAAACTAGGGAGGATCCAGTAGGAGGGAGACAGTTGCACAATGGTAATGTCACTGGACTAGGAATCCAGAGACCCAAGCTAATGCCCTGAGGGGACATGGGTTCAAATCCCATCACCACAGCTGGTGGAATTTAAATTCAATTAATATGAAATCTGGAATAGAAAGCTTATTTCAGAAATGGTGACCATGAAACTATCATCGACTGTTGTAAAAACCCACCTGGTTCACTAATGCTCTTTAGGGAAGGAAATCTGCCACCCTTACCCGTTTTGGCCTACATGTGACTCCAGACCCACAGCAGTACGACCGACTCTTAACCACCCTCTGAAATGGCCGAGCAAGCCACTCAGTTCAAGGGCAATTAGGGATGGGTGACAAATGCTGGCTTTGCCACATCCCGTGAAAGAATGAAGAAAAAAAGCGATGTCATCTCCGCATTGCTCTGAGATACAATAAATATAGTACAAACTGGCAAAACACACAACAACACCCTCTCTCTTACCCAGAAAAGCAAACTTCTGCTTCCTCACCAGGGCCAATAGGAGGCCCTCCAGCTTCGAGGGCCCATGCACTGCCCTTAGTTGGACAGTGAGACTGCCCGCTGGCTCTAACCAACCACTTCAGGGAAAATTGCGTGATCACAGTGCGGGGTTCTGACCCCCATTTGACCTCGACGCCGGCGTCCCCAAGCCCATAGGGAAAAGCCTGCCCTTTGGAAACTATCTCTCCTAGAGGGAGAGGGGAAGAGACTTGGCTAAAAGAAATTAATGGAGAAAATTTTCAATGGAAGGTAACAAGCATTTTTGGCCCAGCTCTATTCTTTCTTGTCTGTAGGGTCATGAATTATTCAGGTTATGGGGATCTGCTAATACATTATGCAGGATGAGGGGCCAGAGGAAGAAAACAAATGCTTCCAGATAATAAGACCCAATAACTGGCAGGAATTATGAGCCTCCTCTCCGTGTCTTTCAAATTCATTTGTTCATTATTCATCAGCCCTTGAGCTTTAATCAAATAGTTCCATGTTGACCCTTCACTAGGTTTCTCAATGATAAACCTAGATAATCATAAAAAGGAGGCCTGTAAACAACGGGCTTATGACAAAACTTAAGGCCTGGCATTAAAAACAAAGTCATGTTGTGTACACGGATGGAAAATACAAATCTGACCATATTTAGTGCCCAGTTTACAAACTACTCCTTCAGTACTGTGAGGGGAGACGACTGGGTTGCCAACCCTGGTTGGACGTATTCCTGGAGGTCACATCATATGGCCCCCTCCATCCAAATGCTCCGCCCTAACACTTACACCATTGGTCCCAGACACACCACGTCCCACCTTCCCAGACCAATTGGAAAGTGAACAGACTCTTCATTATCAAAGTGGATGATGCTTGCCTGTCAGTCAAGCACTCTTTCTCCTCTGATGTCCGATATTTTTACATGGCATAAACAGGAATGTTCAACGCAAATGATCAAAGCGCACAATTTTGTTGAATGCCTGCTCGATTCCCTCTTTCTTCCTGGTGTCCAAGAGGAAAACCTTCAATTTTTGAAGACTCTGGGGCAATCCGAAAGAGTTGGCAACTCCAACTTTGCCCTTAACATCAGCAACTTTCCTCTTTGCCTCCTCATGGAAAGTGAGTCTGCCTGATGGAAGATTTGTGGAGGAGAAAGTTAATAAGATGGTGTCCATGAAATGAAGATTGAAATCTTGATTTATATAGTCTCTCGAAGTGAAAACGTGTTAATTTTATGGTGCTTTGACTCAAATGCACATATTTGATGGTGTGCGCCTATGATTTGGTATGCTGTTTGAAACAGTGCAACAGTGCTTTGAAGACCACAGCAAATGCAAGTTTAAAAGTAGTGATGAGAATCTGTGCATTTTGAATATACCACATTAATGTTTCTTATATTTTTTTTCCCCCAGGCATTGCTTGCATCAGATATTAATCTTCACTCCCTGGAGTCCGAATCCTGAAGGTTAGCAGAGTACCCGTTATCTTGGACAATCTATGGTTTGAACAACTACAGTATTGCAAGAAATTATCTGTTAAAACAAGGTTATGAGTATTAAGTTGGATATTCCACTGAGTGGGAAAGATAGTGTGCTGGTTCCTTTAGTATTTTACCTGGTCAGAAATATCCATTTGGTAAAACCAGTACTGGTGATGGGACAGCATTGATAATTGCCAGGTTTGATTTACTTTGCATACAATTTGTCTCTTCTTAAAATAACTTGCCCAGGAATTAAATGCAACCACATTATCTAGTGCACTGTAAATACCGTTTGGAGGGGATACCAATCTTCAGAAAGTTTTAATGTTTTTTTTCCAGTTGCACAAGGCACACATAGAGACTTTTCCCTCAATAAGAGGGTCAGTTCTGCTATTGAAAAGAAGTTTAATGAATACAGTGACCAGCTCATCTCCTCCTACTATGAAATGCCAGACATCGAAAACTTAAAAAAAAGACTTGCCTCTTTATACAAACATACGAACAAGGAGCAGGAGTAGGCCATTCAGCCCCTCGAGCCTGATGTGATAGTAGCCACAATCTGTTCCAGGACAATGACATTGTCCACATCCCTCACACTGTTCCAGTAAACATGTCCTTCAAACTTCAACCATCTGCATCCCACCTACCCCCGATAACCTATCACCCCCTTGCTTACCAAGAATCTATCCACCTCTGCCTTAAAAATATTCAAAGACTCTGCTTCCACCATATTTTCAAGACGAGAGTTCCAAAGACTCACGACCCTTTGAGTGAAAAAAATTTTGCCTCATCTCCATTTTAAATGGGTGACCCCTTATTTTTAAACAGTGTCATGACTCACTGGGGATAGTGCGCTGCAATATCGAGCCCCACTGCTCCTTGAGCCATGACACATGTAAAAATGTTTGATTAACCCACTTAATTGTTTAACTTAGTTTAACAGAATACAAGCACCAGGTTTGTAAACTTAATAAGTAAATAGCTGTTTATTGAACAAATTGGCTTTAACCAGTGGCACAAGAAAGAAATATGAACTGTTAATTTCTAACACTTTAGCCTAAACTCTAACCCTTCTTAAATCCCTATACACACATGTTCAAGACACACAAAAACCTGGATTTTAGGGGTGGGATAAAACAGTTCAATAGCACCAATTCCGGAGTGCAGGATTCGATGGGTTGATTTTGATCGATGCCTTCCAAATTCCTTTCAGTTCTTTGTTGATGACTTGAGATGGTCTTCCCAACACTTTCAGTCTTTAGTTTACTGGTTGAGCACCTGCTTTTCAATATCTCTAACGGTGGTTTTCCACTTTGCCTCTTGACAGGGATTTTCAGAGAGAGCAGATTATAGAGATATGTGGAGAAAAAGCTAGCTAGCTATTATTGTGGAGCTATTGGAGTCTTACACGCACAGGAGCAAGAGGTTTTAAGTCTTTTTCTTTTCAGGATAGGAGCTATCCTGCTACACTGCTCTCACACAAATCCTGGTCGCCTGGTCAGGAAATTATAATGTTTCCAGGCAGTTCCCCATTAGACCAGACTCCTCCTTGGCACCATACTGTCTTTCATGGCACAATCTGTTCCAGGATAGCACCATTGTCTAAATCCCTCACACTGTTCCAGTAAGCATGTCCCTCAAACTGCAACCATTGTAATTTTAATCCACAGTCCACCAGAAATAAAAAGATATGTTCTTTACAACAGTGACCCCTAGTTCTAGATTCTTCCACAAGTGCATTTTCTGATAACTGGACATCGCAAGGTGTTTTACAGCCAGTGAATTGTAGTCACTGTCGTAAGGTAGGGAAAATGGCAGCCAATTTGTACACAGCAAGCTCTCACAATCGACAAAGCAATAATGGCCAGATAATCAGTTTTCCGTACTGTTGGATTGAGGGATAAATATTGGCCAGGACAACCGGGAGAATTTCCCTGTTCTTCCAAAGACATGATATCTTTACATCCATCCCAGTAGGCAGATGGAGTCTTGGTTTAACATCTCATTCAAAAGGCAGCACCTTTGGCAGTGCAGCACTCCCTCAATACTGCACTGAGGTATCAGCCTTGATTTGTGTGCTCAAGAACCGGAGTGGGACTCGAACCCAGAATGATTCAATTTACAGGCAAATCTGTTACTGCCTGAGCTATAGCTGACGGACAAAATTCAAAACAGAAAATTCTGGGAACCTGAAACAAAAACAGGAAACACTTGGTTAAGTGAGACAACATCTGAGGAAAGAGAAACAGGCTTAATGGGTGAGATTTTAATTCATTCAAAACTCACCACTTGCACAGTGTTAAAATTGGGCCCTAGGTCAATGACCTTTCATCTGAACCTTTCCACTGGAGACCTGAGTTGCAGCTGGAACCTCTAAATGCTGCTGTGAATGTTAACACTATTGATTGTCCTCTTGAATCCTTCACAGTTCATGACCGACCCCCAGGATTGGCAGGTGGACTACCTGGACATTAGGATAAAAAGAAAGCCCAGCGGATTCTGGAAACCTGAAATAAAAAACAGAACATGCTGGAACATCCCAGCGTGTCTGGCAGCATCTGTGGGGGGAGAAACAGAATTAACGTTTCGAGTCCGCACGACTCTTTCTCTTGCGCTCCGGAGAAGAATCATCCAGAATTGAAATGTTAACTCTGTTCCTCTCTCCACAGATGCTGCCAGACACGCTGAATTTTTCCAGCATTTTCTGTTTTCATACCTGGACATTAACCCTGTTTCTCTTTCCATGGGTGTTGCCAGACCTGCTGAGTATTCTCAGAATGTTCTGAATTTACCTACAGCCTAGTTCTTGTATCCATGAGGCATTGGAATAGAGAAAGTTAACATGTTTGGAGTACTCTCTGCTCACTTCCTTCCTCGAATGGATCGAAGGATCTAATAGATTCTGTCTGAGATGACCAACATCTAACTGGATTAAGTCTGTATTTTGGCTAGCTTTACTTCCCCTGTGGGAATCCTGGGGAGGAGGTTTAGGGTTCACTGTTTCGCCAACTGCCCTTTGCCACCCACTCATCTGCTGTTCCTTCTTTATAGAATCATAGGGCTGAGTTTGATGGCCCTGTCCAGAGAGAGCAGGTGGCAACCCCACATCCAGCCATTTCCGTGTGTCCCGCTGGGACTAAATCCCAATCAGGCACTTACCTGGCTGCCATCGGGGTTCCTGGGGGCCTTCAGGGTCACACCTCCAAGATCTGCTGGCCAATCAGAGGGCTGGCAGCTCTTTACATCCAGCGGCACCACTGTGTGTGACAGGTTGAAGGAAATCATGAGTCTTTACCTGTCTGTTATTTTGTAGGTTTGTGTGTATTTTTTTAAAAATCATCATTAGGGTGCAGATATCACTGACTAGGCCAGCATTTGTTGCCCATTCCTAACTGCCCTTGAGAAGGTAGTGGTGAGCCACCTTCTTGAATGGTTACAGACCACCTGGTGTAGGTGCACCCATAGTGCTTTTATGAGAGCCCCAGGATTTTGACCCATTGACAGTGACAGAAGGAAAGGTGATATGGTTTCCAAGTCAGAATGGTGTGTGACCTGGAGGGGAACTTGGAAGTGGTGATGTTCCCATGTGCCTGCTGCCCTTGTAGATGGTGGACATAGCAGTATTGGGAAGTGTCTATTGAGCAAATTGATCAAACTGTACTTCTACTAATTGAGGGACTAATTAGCAGTGCACCAGTGCAGAAATGCCCCTCATATATGCATCTATCTAGAAGATCTTTCTATGGGCTTTACTGGCTGCACCAGCATTTATTGCCTATTCCTAATTGCCCTTGAGAAGGTGGGGGTGAGCTGCCTTCTTGAGCTGCTGCAGTCCATGTGGTGTAGGTAGACCCACAGTGCTGTTAGAGAGGGAGTTCCAGGATTTTGACCCAGCGACAGTGAAGGAACGGCGATATATTTCCAAGTCAGGATGGTGAGTGGCTTGGAGGGGAACTTCCAGGTGGTGGTGTTCCCATCTATCTGCTGCCCTTGTCCTTCAAGATGATAGTGATCATGGGTTTGGAAGGTGCTGTCGAAGGAGCCTTGGTGAATTCTTGCAATGCATCTTGTAGATGGTACACACTGTTGCTACTGTGCGTCAGTGGTGGAGGGAGTGAATGTTTGTGGATGTGGTGCCAAACAAGCGGGCTGCTTGAGTGTGAACTGAAACAACAAGAGATGGCAGTCATGAGGTGAGAGTGACTGCCCTTGACAGTGGTGTCAAGCTTCTTGACTGCTGTAGGAGCTGCACTCATCCAAGTGGGGAGTATTCCATCACATTCCTGTCTTGTGCCTTGTAGATGTTGGACGGGCTTTAGGGGGTCAGGAAGTGAGTTACTCGTCACATGATTCCTAGGCTCTAACCTGCTCTTGTAGCCACAGTATTTCTATGGTTAGCCCTGTTCAGTTTGTGGTCAATGGTAACCTGCAAGATGTTGATAGTGTGAGGATTTAGTGATGGTAATGCCATTGAATGTCAAGGGGCGATGGTTGGATTACTTCTTAATAGAGATGGTCATTGCTTGACACTTGTGTGGTGCGAATGTTACTTGCCACTTGTCAGCCCAAGCCTGGATATTGTCCAGGTCTTGCTGCATTTGGACATGGACTGCTTCAGTACCTGAGGAGTCGTGAATGGTGCTGAACATTGTGCAATCATCAGTGAACATCCCCATTTCTGACCTTCTGATGGAAGGAAGGTCATTGATGAAGCAGCTGAAGATGGTTGGGCCGAGGACACTACCCTGAGGAACTCCTGCATTGATGTCCTGGAGCTGAGATGACTGACCTCCAACAACCACAACCATCTTCCTTTGTGCTAGGCATGACTCCAACCAGCGGAGAGTTTTCCCCCTGATCCCCATTGACTCCAGTTTTGCTGGGGCTCCTTGATGCCACACTCGGTCAAATGCGGCCTTGGTGTCAAGGACAGTCACTCTCACCTCATGACTGCCATCTCTTGTTGCTTCAGTTCACACTAGGATACCAGTGGGCTCTATCCTTGAAGTTTGGAGCCTGAACCCTGGCTGATTGTTTTTACATTTCCTTGCTTGGCGGTGCTGAGGCCAATCCTGGCACCGACTACTCAGCAGATTCCAAAGTGTAAAATGGCGGCGCACAGCTGATCCCGGCCGGCCCGTCCGACGCGGAGAAAATTCCCCCCCCCATGTGACACAAATCTCACCCCAACATGTTTGACTGGATGCTTGTATTTGAATTGAATGGTTCAACCCAGTTACCTATCTATTTCAGTGCTTCCCAAACCCTTTGTGCTGTCACCTTATTTTAATGCTTCACACTTCTTGTGACCCCAGAATGAAATTTTGGTGGGGGGTGGTGGCGGAGGTGGGGGCAGAGTTGTTGAGTGGGATTGGGGTTCCGAAGGTACCGAGCATTTTGCACGCTCGGTTGGTGTCAGCGATCGGGCCCCAGAGCTTATTGGGCTAGACCACAGCCCCAGGCAAAAAATATCACACACAGTTAAAGGGACCATGTTCGCAGCCCACCCCAGGAGTGTAAAATCTGAGGCTCTGCTCCACAGCTGCCATTGCTGTCTTGGACCTCGCAATCTCAGTTGCTCATCTTGTGACCCCACTGGGAATCCCCTGGCCGATTTACATCAAGTGATGTGTTAAATGATTCTGGGAGTGCAGAAATGCCTATCAACAACCAATTTTAACTCTGTGGGTGCTGGAACTGGCAATAAATTACCCAGCGAATATGTCCTCATTGAGAAAAAAAGCTTAATTTCTGTCACACTTATACTATGAATATATCAATACTACATCTGAGGCAGTTTTGGATGAACAGGTCAGAGGGGTTGTGGCGACTCCTGGACCAAAATATAACGGAGACCTCTCAGTGCTTATAAAGGTCACTCTGCCTCCTGCCAACCCAGTTGACAACAAAGATGGCCGCCAATGAGATGTATGCACATACACACTGGCTCATTGAAAAACAGTGAAGTCAGGCGTATGGCGTACACAGACATCACCAGCAAATGGAATCACTCACAATGACGTCACATCACAACTGCCCTTGCACCGCAATGGGCAGCGAACACAACCAATAAATACACTCTTGCAAACCTCCTTCCAGCTTCCTTTCTGCAGTGGGATACAGGTTTGTGTCTTCACAGCTCACTGGCTTATGATCCGGCAAGCTGGTGCTGTCCTTGTTATTCAGGTATGCTATCAGGAATTTTAGATACCCAGGAGAAAAAAACAGTAAACACTGGGGAATGGGAAGACTGGTCTGAACTGGTCTTGTATACATTAAACTGGAACACCAGTAAAAACTGGGAAATACGAGTACTGGTCTGAACTGTTTTTTTCCTTCTGGGTAGGTTCTGGCCCCATGTTGTGGCAGGGGCAGAGCCATAAGATGCGGTGTGCCGTTCAGAAGACCATTGACTTTGACGGGACGGTAAAATCTCACCTGCGTAAATTTCGGCCCATCGGTTACTCAAAGTGGACCTGACCCAGGTTTTGTGGAATGCCAGTTCAGTCACTGAGCTTTTAGTCATCAAGCGTTACATCTGTTTTCTCAGTGATTTGACGCTATTTAACATCCCTTCCAACACCTTATCATCCTCACCTTCCTCATGCATTTAAAATATGTGTTGTGTGTTTAGCATTGACATCAATCTTCTCGGGATTAACCATTCACTGCTCATCTTGTTAAGTATGAGTATCCATTCCTTTCAGTCGTACCTCTCCAATTTGAAGGTATAACTTTTGAGGGGTTTTGTTTCTCCTGCAGTCTCCTCTGCATCTTGGAATTGCAGTAGGATAAGGCCGGGCAGTATTCAAGGAACTGGACGCAGATCCTAGAGGTTATATATCATCTACTCCTATCTGGGTCATTTCTGAAATCAAATCCAATAATTCTCGTATAAAAGCAAAACATTGCAGATGTTGCAAGTCTGAAATAGAGACAGAAAATGCTGGTAAAACTCAGCAGGTCTGGCAGTATCTGGGGACAGAGAAACAGAGTTAACGTTCTGAGTCCATATGGCTCTTCTTCAGAGCTGGGGAGAGCTCACAGTCTAAGACCTTTCACCCATAGTGCACTGAGGGGCTGGGAATTGTACAGACCCCTGGGGCTGCATGACTCACGTTGAATGTGCGCGCTGAATATTACATGTATCACAACGGTATTGAAGCGCCTCAGAGTGCAACATGAGGCAGAGATTTAGCTCAGCATGTGGGCACACGTCTGACCCTCTTGAGCATAAAATAGCGCCTGATGACATCAGGTGAGCATCGCGAGGTCACCCCGCGCTCGCGTGATGGTTCAGTCAGCTGGTGCACGCAAGAGTCATAAGCGCGCCCGCCGACAGTTAAGGGGCCCATTAAGGTCATTAAAGTTGTAATTATCTCCGATTTTTTGTGGTCCATCTAACCTTACAGTTGGCGGAAGGACGAATCAGCCAGACGGACTTCGCATTTTTCATGAAACCGCATCCAAGGGCGGGTAGAGGTTTCCGTTAATAAATTTAAAAAATATACCTATGGGCAGCATTTTTATCATGTAAATGTTCAGGTGACTGATTGTGATGCGAGGACATTTTTTTCTTGATTTTATAAATGGCATTTTTTCCCACCCACTAACGCACTTAGTGCAATCGTGGGACTTGGTCACTTCAAGGAGCGGTTTGTTGTGTGATGTGGTTGTGACTCTGGGCACGATGAAGCGTTTTGTAAAAGCGAACGTATTATTTTGCCGTAGAATTGCCAAACCGGAACCGGTCCAAAAAACACCAGGACGTCACCCAACATTGTGCCAATGAGAAGGCTTGAATTTGAGGTTTCAGACATGAAAGAAAATATTGTATAAATCACCTGGGGCATGTGAAAGAATGTGAAATATAACAGAAATGATGGCAGCGCTGGGCATTTCACCACATGCTCCACACCGGCTGGCTCTTAATTGGCCAGCCAGCTGGAAATCTTGGTCGGGAACCAATTGCAGGCAGCGGTCTGTTCCCTGGCTGACACCCGGGTCCCCCGAACGTGCCCACATGCCAACCTTAAAGTCCTGCCCATAACCTATGTGGACAGCTTATCATTGCACTATCTGATTGTCTGTTATGACCATTTTGAAATATCTGTAATGTTCATTGATTGTATTAAAGCACCTCAGGGTCTATGATCTATGTGGAAAACTGGAATATGATTGCACTTTTGGTGTTGGCCATTTTGAAATGCTTTGTAATGTTCTCTCAGATATTTTATGAATAAAGTACATTTTTGCAAAAAAATGACTTATTTGTTCAAACTCTTGATGTGGTATTTGAATCCAGTATTATCCGACTCTGAGGCAAGGCTGCGACCAACTGAGGCCATTTGATTGTGTGTAGGGCTGGATAATAATTGAATACTTGGCAATGTCACTCACCTCACAAAGTACAGCTTTTCAAAATCCAAGATCAGGCTCATCCAAACACAACTTCATTTACTTCATGTTCCTCATTCTGTTCAGCCTTGGCAATGCTCCGGCCCGTTTCTCTGTGCATTTTAATTTACCTGAACTAATTATCCGACACGTTAAAATGTTACTTGCAGAACCTTCATTGAGACCATTAATCACAGAATGGTGACAGCACAGGAGACCATTCAGCCCGTCAAGCCCATTCTCTTTGCATGTGGAATTCAGCTAGTCCCACGCCCCTTTCCCCATGGGCATTGCAAATTATTTTCTCTTCAGGTGCTTATTCAATCCGTGATTGAATCTGTCTCCACCCCACTCTCAGGCAGTGCGTCCCCAATCGTAACAACTCATTGCTCAAAAACATTTCTCTTCATGTTGCCCTTCATTCTTTTGCCGATCACTTTAAGTTTGTGTCCTCTGGTTCTCAACCCTTCTGCCAATGCAAACAATTTCTCTCTATCTACCCTGTCGAGACACAGAGCTTATGAACGTCAGGATCTTGGGTTTAATTCATGGGCGATTCTATCTATTGCTGCTGGCCGAACAGAGGTATTGTTATAAAGTAGTGCTCTGCATCTCCTATATTTGACCAATCAATGGCCCAATTTACAAAATCTCGAATCCATGGGCTTTCACATTAACAATGAGCTTCCTGCAAATGACTTTATTAAACCCTTAAAGATAAGACGTGCAATATTTACTCCAAAGCCTTGAAACACTAATGCCATTAACACACTCATTTACGCTGAACTGGCTGAGGGGCGCAGTCTGCTTTTCTTTACTTCTTACCTTCGACCTGTCCTCTTGTTCTCTTGTGCTTTTTACAGTTTTTTCTTTGTAAAAGATTCCAGTGTTTTCCAATTATGGAATGCCAAGCTAACTGCACAATAATTCCCACAGCCAACAATTTTGACCTTTTTAAAAGAGATTGAAATCACATTCAATATCCTGCAGTCCTGTAGTCCAACTCACATGCCTAATGAGGTTTGTAAAATCTCCATTACTGAAGCGCCCTGCTCCAAACATCATTTCTATTACATTTCACATTCTTTCATGTGCCCCAGGTGCTTTGTACAATATTTTCTTTCATGTCTGAAACTTCAGATTCAAGCCTTCTTATTGGCACAATGTTGGGTGATGTCCTGGTGTTTTTTTTGGTTTGGCAATTCTACAGCAAAATAAAACGTTTGCTTTTATAAAATACCTCACCCAGGGTCACAAACCACATCACGTAACAAACCGCCCCTAGAAGTGACCAAGTCCCACGATTGCACTAAGTGTGTTAGGAGGCGTGAAAAAAAAGACATTTTACCCTCCCAGCCACAATGATGGGTTTTCACACCGTATCGTCCCATTCCCGGTGTGTCCCGCCTCATTAATAATACATTCCTGAGAAACCCGCCAGATCACTGCCGGGCAGGCTGGGTTTGTCCTCCTCGCTATGACCTTAGCGCTCCCTCGCTCCGGGCTCCATGTTTAAAGCGCACCAGAGTGCAGCCGACTCCCTGTCTACAGACCAGGACTGCTCCAGGTGACAGATACCCCCCAAAGCAAAGAAGACGGCAGCCCCCAAACTTAGTGACGTCTCTCTGGGGCGCGTGCTGGATGCAGTGGAAGGCACCGCGATGTCCTCTACCCCTGCCCTGGCCGCAGGAGGTCCACCAGAGTCACCAATCCGGCCTGGGGGACGGTGACAGTGGTGTCAACACCAGTGGAGCACAGAGGAGGTCAGCCATCCAGTGCAGGAAGAGGATCAATGATCTCATCTGATCCACCAGGGCAAGTCAATCACCTCATCGCTCTCAAATCACACACTCCCAAACCCATCACACATCCACAGGGACCTCACACCTCAAGGGACAACACCACTAACTCTCACACACACCCTCACATCCCCATCAGGCTCATATCCTCTGGAGCTCACCCTGTCCATGGCTCCGCTCACCACACTAACATTCCAGTCAGTGACATGTGTCCTGCTCACACTCTCTCCATCTGTTTTCATGCAGGAGAAGCTGGCTCACATCAGCAGGGAGAGGTCGCAGAGCAGGGGTGGAGTGGCCCACATTAGGCCCCTCACTCACTATGAGGAGTGGCCACCACGCTGACTGGTGAGGGTGTGGACCCTGCCTGTGGTGACAGTGAGGTCGGTGGTGAACACCCACATGAGGATCCTGCACCACATCATCCCTCTCTCAACCCAACTGTGAGTGTCTCTCTCCTGCTTTTGACTCTGCTGCCATGCACTACTTATCTCCACATTGATTCACAAGGGGCTTTGACAAGTGACCGACACCCTCAGCCAGCCAGACCCTCAGCTCCATCCAGGTCCTCACCTCCAGCCAAGAGGACACCTCCTCCAGTGAAGAGCTGGGAATAAGCAGCCTGGGAGACCCATCACAGCGCTTACCCACACCCTGCACCAGCGCAGGGACACACAACTCAGGTTCACAATCTGATGATCATCGCACGGACATGTGTCCGCAGCAGGAGGAGGCAGGCTTGTGCGAGACCCTGACATTTGGAGGACTGCTGGGGAAGAGGCATCTGTGAGGTCCAAGTCAGGTGAAGAGCCTCTGGATTCGGCCTTGGAGAATCAGCAGAAATTGGCGGAACATCATGCAGAGCTGTTGGAATCCCTCAACAGAGTGGCCCGTGAGTCCCAGGAATGCATCCGCCTGTCTCTGATGAAATGTGCCCACATGTTCATGTATGGAGGTCTCCATGGGAAGGATGGAGGTCACCACGGAGACCCTGATCTAGCAGAACACAGAGATGCACGTAGACCCGTACTCTATTGCGGTAGCCATGGGTTCCTGCAGTGGCAACGCGAGAGGGCACCTTCCCCTCTGAACTCCTTCCCCCCCTCTGAGCTCCCTCCTCCCCGGACATCTTCCCCTCTCCAAACTCCTTCTGCCCCACAAACTCCTTCCTCCCTCCGAACTCCCTCCTCCCCCCGGACACCTTCCCCCCCTCTGAACTCCTCCCCACCTTCAAACTCCTTCTCCCCTCCAAACTCCTTCCCCTCTCCAAACTCCTTCCTCCTCCAAACCCCTTTCTTCCTCCAAAACCCCTGCCCCCTTACACCCATCTCCCCACTTGCTACATTCTCCCCCATTACACCCTTCACCCCCATACTCCCTCCTCCCTGCTCCCGACCTCACCCCACAACACCTTCATCTTCCCCCCACTGTCCCCTCCCAATCTCACAATCTCCCACCCCCTGGTACACCTTCCTCTCCCAGTCAAACCTAGGCCTCCCTTCCCTACCCCATCCCCCCCAGTACACATTCCTCTCCCAATCACAGCTGGACCTTCCTTTCCTCTCCCCTCGCCAATCATCTGTAGCAGCTCCTGGCAAGACCATGATGTTCCGAAGCAGACCCAAAGCATCAACGGAGACCTCACACCTTCCGAGAGTGCTTCAGGGTGGAGCCATGTCCATGAGGATCCACCCAGCGTGTGATGCATGTGTTCCTCCAGGGTCCAGTAGCTGCAGGGCTCCAGCATCTTCTCCTCCTTGGATGTCCGCGATCTGATCAAGGCCCTAACGGTAAGTCCCGACTTCTGCATGTCCTACTTGTCCAGACGTGTTCTGGGCTAGCGTGCTTTCCTGCCAGCGTAACGCAAAATCTGGTGTGGAGGGATGGGCCTTACTTTGCATCCCCATTACCAGGAAGCAAATCAAGTTCATGCTGGCGTCTCCAGCGGGATTGGTGTTTCCACATGGCGAACTCCATCAGATGATCCCGCTGTGCTTTCACACCAGCGTGAAACCGATTTTTGCCCCGGCGCTGAATTTTACCCACCTTGACCCCCAAAACCAACGGGACCGGAAAATCCTGGCCCAAGCCGATGGAAATTAGACAGGGAGAATAGAGGATGGAGAATTGAAGGGTCGTGTGGGGAAAGAGCAGGAGAGTAGGATTGATGGAGTAGTTTCTTCAGAGCAGGTGTAGCTAGGCATGATGGGCTGAATGGCCTCCTTCTGAGCTCTGTTATTTGAAGAGTTGTAGCTGTCAAGGAGGAAAACAAAACCTGCCAATTCTGCACCATCAGAGACATACCCCACCCCAAAAAACACATTAGTTGATCAGCCAGATTCTGTCCTTTCTGGGTGTTCCTTTATTGAGGGGCAAATGTTGGCCAGGGCACTGGGAAAATCTCTTGTCCTTCCTTGGGTAATCTCAGCGCATCATTAACACCCGCTTGAATCACCAGCACAGGCCGTTTGGCATCTCATCCGTAGTGACCATTCGTATATTAAAGAGGTAATGGGATCTGTCCTTACTACGTGAGTTGTCACTTTCCCGGTATCGCTACATAGAAACGTAGGAATAGGAAAGGAACGTGGCTCCTCGAACCTGTTCTGCCCTTCAATGAGATCATGACCGATCTGTGACCTAACTCAGACACTGGAGAGACATTTTGTGATTTTCCTTTCAAACCATTAAAATTAGTAAGTTAGAGTAAAGCAAAGAAGGGACAGGAAAGGGAAAGTCAACTTTTATCTCCCTGTGAGGGTCTACCTCCTGACTCATTACCTCATGTTGACTCCAACTTCTCCTTATAAATCCCACCAGCAGCTCCCAACCTCACTCCCCATTTCCAGGCTTCTTGCTCGCCAATGGATGTCTGCCATTACCCTGTCAATACTCTCCCTGCCTCTTTGCCCTCATTCCCAAGTATTTGTTTCCTTATCCACAGTGATAGTTTAGGATGTGACCACTCTTTCAGACAGGTCTACAGAGTTTCCAATAGGCAAACATTGTAGTATCTCATGAGTCATGGAGGGAGCCCATTCAGCCCGTTGCATCCATGCTGTCTCTCTGTACAGCAATCCAGTCAGTTCCATTTCACCTCTCCCCTCAGACCCTGCTCTATCCCCCTAAACCTGAAAGTTTATTCCCCTCAAATGCCCATCCAATTTCCTTCTGAAATCATTCATCATCTCTGCTTCCACCAACCTCATAGACCGTGAGTTCCAGGTCACATCGCCATCACATCTCTTGGCCAAAATCTTACATCTGTGTCCCCTCGTGCTTGTACAATCAGCTAACGGAAACAGCCGTTTCTTGTCTATCTTATCTAAGCCTGTCATAATCTTTTAGACCTCTATCACACCTCTCCTCGATCTTCTTTGCTTCGAGGAGAACAACCCTAGCTTCTTCAGCATAACCTTGATGCTAAAATCTTCCAGCCCTTGAGCCATATTGGACAATCTCCTCAGCACCCTCACCCTCACCCTATCGCCCTCACATCCTTCCTAAAGTGTGGTGACCAGAACTGGATGCAATACTCTAGTTGGTGTCTAATCAGAGTTCCATAAAGGTTCAGCAAACTTCCTTGCTTTTGTACTCAATACCTCTAATGACCAAGCCTGAGATCCTCTATGCTTTGCTAATTAAATTCTCAATGTGTCCTGCCACTTTCAAAGATCTGGTGTTTTAGCAGGGACTCCATATTTAAACCAGGACCATTTATGAGACAACACGTGCAGCTCCTTTGTACACACATACACTCTGACCGGGATTTTCCAGTGCAGCCTGCTGTGGACATTTGGCTGATCTGTCAAATCCCACTGCGGGCAGGACTGGAAAATCCCGGTGTTTATGTATATATACACACTATGGGCAGAATTGTCCCCCCGTCGGAGGGGGAAGTTGAAGAGCGGGTGCACAGAGGCGCGCTTCCGATCGGCGCCCCCGCCATTTTACGTGGGTGGACCAATTAAGGCCCGCCCAGCATGACATCCACAGGGAAGCGCTATGCACTCCCTATCTGGGGGGGGAATGCCTAAAATCGAGAGTGCGCTCTTTCACGCACGCGCATGGAAGAGTGCACTCACCTCCCTGAGGCTAAGTGCAGCCTCAGGGAGATCAGCTCCACAATATAAAACCTGAAAAATAAAAAAAATATATTTCCCTGACATGTCCCCCTCATGTGACACTGTCACAAGAGTTGGGACATGTCCATTACTTTTAGATACATTTTAATTACATTTTTAAAAACCTACATGAAACCTCATCCCGCCCGTGGATGAGGTTTGATGCTTTTCTCTAATCCCTGCCGGGGCTTCTGGCCTCCTGACCTTAAGGTTGGACAGGCAGGTCCATTAATTAGTTAAATGACTCTGTCAATGGCCTCAAGTGGCCATTGACAGATCGGCGAGCAGACAGCTGATTCTGCTGAGCCCCCTCCTACCTGAACATTTAAATGGGGCGGAGTGATGTCGGGAGTTCCGCCCAACTTCACCACACGTCATTTTACGTGTCAGCGAGCAGGCCCCAACCCCCCCACTTGCCAACCGGGAAATCCTGGCCTGCATGTATACATATACAGGTACATATACATATACATATACATGTATACATATACAGGTACATATACATATACATATACATGTATACATATACAGATGTGCTGAGCCAAACCTCTAATATTGCCACAGTGAATGAAAAGACCCCTAACATTCCCACACTGAGTCCTTCCAACCTTTGACGTCTCAAATCATTTTCCTGACAGGTATTCTACCACAGACATACACAGGTCTAATCCTCCTCTTACCTTCCAGGACCTTACAGCACAGGAGGAGCCATTCGGGCCAGTGTCTGTGCCAGCTCTTTGAACTAGCAATTCAATTCACCCCACTCTCCTGCTTTTTCCTACAAATGTTTCCTTTTCATAAGAACACAAGAACGAGGAGCAGGGCTGGACAATTCAGCCCCTCGAGCCTGCCCTGCCGTTCATTACGATCATGACTGATCTCATTTCAGCCTCAACTCCAATTTCCCACCCTCTCCCCATAACCTTTCAACCCGTTACTAATTAAAAATCTGTCTATCTCCTCCTCAAATTAATTCAGCGTCCAGGCATCCACTGCACTCTGAGGTAGTGAATATCCAGATTCACAACCCTTTGAGACAAGTAATTCCTCCTCATCTCTGATTTAAATCTACCACCTCTTAGCGTAAAACTATGACCTCTCATTCTAGAATGCCCCACAAGGGGGAACATCCGCTCCACGTCTACTTTGTCTCTCCCCTTTAGCATCTTATATACCTCAATCAGATCTCCTCTCATCCTTCTAAACTCCAGCGAGTATAGACCTAAACTGCTCAATCTCTCCTCATAAGACAAGCCCTGCATCTCTGGAATCAATCTAGTGAACCTCCTCTGAACCACCTCCAGTAAAACTACATCCTTCCTCAAGTAAGGGGACCAAAACTGTGCACAGTGCTCCAGGTGTGGTCTCACTTCCCTATTTTTCGAGAATTTATCCAATCCCTCTTTGAAAGTTATTATTGAATCTCATATTATTTAGTGCGCTCCACATCACAACAACTCCCCATGGAAAAGAGAAATCTCCTCATGTTCCCCTCTGAATCGCAAATCTTAAATCTGTGTCCACTGGTTACTGACCCACCCACCGGTGGAAAAGCTTTCTCTTCATTGCCTCTGTCCAAGTGTCTCCTAATTTTAATTTCATTGCTGGCTAACTGTCCTCGGGCCACCAACACCAATGGACTGACCCGAACCTCACCACATTCATCGGACCACTTGGATGAAATTGGTACATTCCCGAGGGTTCAGTAAACGCATTGAGATCTCCGTCCCTGCTGGGCTGGATGAGCTATCCCGAGGAGAGTCAAAACTCCTGGCTCGATTTTAACGCTGGGTGAGTTTTCACATCTGTGGCCATCGAGATGAATAGGATACCCACCTGTTTCTCCAGAAATAAGACTTGAGCTATTTTAACTCGTTTAAATGCAGCTGGTTATTAACCATGCAAACCAGGTAAAAACCGATTTGAAGTGATGCTCACGGGTGTGATGTTTTCATTTGTATGGTGCCTAAGGGAGCTTGAATAACATTGTTGAACTGATCAGGTTTGGCTTAAAATGGGTGAATTAGCAAAGCCGGCGCAGCTGGAATCCATCGCAAATTGAAATGTTGCTCAGTGAGGAATAGGAACTGCTGGTGTAAGGTATTAAGCATTTTATATTTCTTCACAATGTCTAAATGGCTAAGGCTAGTTTTTTTTTCAATCAGTGTGTTCAGCAGGGAGTTTAGTTGAACAATTACATGGGAGCCCTGAGCCCCTAAATCAAAGCAGAGGCATTTCAATCAGACTGGACACTTTGACTGACAGTCTGGCAGGCCAATCCCTCATGCCCACAGAGCTGGGAGAGAAATGGACGTATTCTCTTGGCTTCTTTCTCTGCCTCTCTCAGGTACAGCAGAGTGATGAAGGCAACATGCAGACGATAATAAGGAAAGACAGACCCCGTTAGCTATACCTGATTCGAAAGGGATTTTTCACCCAGAGCATCAGTTTAATTTGTATTTCGGTTAGTTTCATTGGGTGAGAAGTGGGAGGAAATTGACAGATCTCACTGCAAAAACTGTGTTCAGTCCATTCATATATTTTATGTAAAATAAATCACTTTATGTCTTGTTATTCCATGTCCCCTTTGACAAAGCCAGAGCTGTGCATGCTAATAAAATATTCTAGATTATTGCGAGGGGAACTGAATACAAAAGTAGGGAGGTCATGCTTCAGTTATTCAGGGCATTGGTGAGATCACATCTGGAGGATTGGTATCCTTATTTAAGGAAGGATGTAAATGCATTGGAGGCGGTTCAGAGAAGGTTTATTAGATTGATACCTGGAATGGGTGGGTTGTCTAATGAGGAAAGGTTAGACAGACTAGGCTTGTATCTGCTGGAGTTTAGAAGAGTAAGAGTTTTCCTTTGTTCTTTCAGCATTTGTCTCCCATCCCTAATTAACCTGCCAACAGGGGAAACATCCATCATGCATCTACTTTGTTGAACCCTGTAAGAATTTTGTGGGTCTCAATGAGATCACCTCTCATTCTTCTAAACTCTAGAGAATCTCCTCAAACTTCCCTCATTCCCGCCATCCCAGGATTGAGTCTGGTAGGAGTGCAGATATCTCAGAGGGTTGTGGGGCTGGGGGAGAGTGCAGAGATAGGGGGAGGGACGCAGTCATGGAGGAATTTGAAAACAAGGATGGGAATTTTAAAATCCAGACACTGTTTGACCATGAACCAATGTAGGTCAGCTTAGAATCTCGGCTCAACTCACAGTGGGACATAATTCTTCAATCAAGCTTTTGGTTATTTGCCCCATGTGGCTTGGTGTCAAATCCCGTTTGATTGCTCTCCTGTGAAGTGCCTTGGGGTGTTTTGAAGGCACAATATAAATGCAAGCTGCTGATTTTGATGTAGGAGCACCAGCAGATTCAACACCCCCTCTCCTGTCCCATTAATGGTTCACATTAGGTATCCACAACATGCTGCTTCCAATTGATGAACTGTCAGTCAAACAGTTACAGCTCTAAAATTCTTCCAAGTTTCACAAGGTTTCTGATACACGAATATACGAACAAGGAGCAGGAGTAGGCCATTCAGCCCCTCGAGCCTGCTCCACCATTTAGTAAGATCATGGCTGATCTGATAGTAACCTGAAATCTGAATCCCACCTACCGCCAATAACCCATCACCAGCTTGGTTACCAAAAATCTATCCACCTCTAACTTAAAAGTATTCAAAGACTCTGCTTCCTTCGTCTTTTGAGGAAGAGAGTTCAAGAAACTCATGACACTCTGAGAGAAAAAGAATTCTCTTCATCTCTGTCCTAAATAGGTGACCCCTTATGTTTAAACAGTGTCCCCTAGTTCTAGATTCTCCCACAAGAGGAAACTTCCTCTCCACATCCACCCTGTCAAGAGCCCTCAGGATCTCATATGTTTCAATCAAGTCGCCTCTTATTTTTCTAAACCCCAGTGGATCCCAGCCTAGTCTGTCCAACATTTCCTCATAAGACAAGCCACCCATTCCAGATATCAGTCCAGTAAATCTTCTCTGAACTGCTTCCAAGTGGAAAAAAAACATTGATTTTGCCTGCCAAAAGCTGAAGGATTAACTTTTTAATCATACGACATGCTGGATATTTCTCGTAACTGTGTCACCAGCTACAAAGTTATGGAGGGGATACCATGAAATGACATCAAAGAAATAAACAGAAGGGGAAATTATTGATGATTGGGAGAGGTGCCAGCCCAGGGAATAGAGCTAGCTTTTGTTAGCTGGCAACACGCTACAACATCTCACACAGATAGCGGTGAAGGAGTCTTTTCTCATAGGGAAACACACAGGGAGGTGATGGAGAAGACAGATGAATGTGGTTTAACAACTCATTGAAAGAAAAGTGTACCTTCAACAGTGCAGCACTCCCGTGGTGCTAGGGACACTTACAATTAGTCACAGTCCATTAGGGCCATATGCATCTCCCAACATTAGAGAGAGACAGTTGGTTAGATAGATTGAGAGGTGTTGCAAGCAAGGGACAAAGAGAGGAGGCAGGTCTCCATGAACTACCACAGCAATAGATTGAATTTGGACCATTGGTGTTATCATATATCATGCTCTAACCACCTAAGCTAACCAGCCAAGCATCAACCTGGATTACATGCCGAAGTGGGGATTGAACCCACCATTATCTTATTGCTAGGCAAAAGAGATACCAGTAAGCCAAGGGCAGCATGGCAATAGCTTTCATGTGCTGTAGTTTAATCTGAGCTTCTCTCACGTTTTCCACAGAACTGATGGATGCTAGTCAAATGAGATCAACAATAGAATATTCTGAACAAGGGCAGCTATTCCGGAGTTCTCAAACAAAACTTCTATAAGACAATAGGAGGAATACGACACCATCCAAATGAGCAGCCAGAATACTCGCCCTTTGGGTGGAAACTTCCGTTCTCGGAGGGTGTCTCGCTCACTGCCTGAAAACCTGGCGAGGCACCCGCGCTGACTCTGAGGAGGAAAGCCCACCTTATCTTCTGCCCATCGGGCAGTTATGTGGACAGCAGTGAGCGTTCCTCCAGGCTGAGGACCCCGGAAACCGACTTCCTGCCCGCCAAGAGCTGCTGGCCAATCAGAGGCCGGCAGCTCTTGCATTCAGTAGTGCCATGGAGGAGGCTGTGGCTGCTGCTGGACCATTACCCACCCTGGAGCGCCAGGAAAATGGGGCGACCCAGGATAAAGTTAGTGGGTGTGCGGGGAATCTCGCTGTCTGGGGGTTGTGGGAGAGGGGGAGTATGGAGGTCAGTAACAGGGGCAGCGGGGTAGCTGGGAAGGTCGAGCATGGGCCTTCCCACCCAGAACTTACTTCCAGTGGAGGCGAGAAGGCATCAGGTATCAGTCCCGATGCCAACCCGCCTGCCTCCTTCCTCGCCTCCTGAGGGGGCAGAAGATTCCAGCCTTTGGCTGGGATTTTCTGGCCCTGTCTTGGGCAGGACTCACCGTGGGCAAGGCGGGTGCCCTAGCCAGAAGTCTGCTGACTTGCAGTGGGACCAGAAGATCTCGGCGGCGGGTGTGGAAAATCCCACCCTCTGTTTCATTATGTTTTCAAACTGGGAAGATGGACCAGCTACTGTAGTGCAAGAGCAGGGACCCTTGGCCACCCAGCCTGTCTCAGACCCCTCCCTCCCCAGGGTCACCTCCCAGATCCAATCTCCCAACTTAACTCGGCATTGAAACTGGCCTGTTTCCTTCCCTTCACCCCCATCACCTCCCCCTGGGAGGTGACCAAATGAACAGATCATCTATTTTAAAGGATGAATGTTGAAGACTTTTCCATGACCTTCTTCAAATAGTGATCGATCGCTAAAAACAGTAAAAAAGCTGAGAAATAAGAGTACTGGTCCAAACTGGTCTTGTATAGCTGAAAATGGAACTCCAATTCGCACCAGTTTTCTTATTTCCCAGTTTTTACTGTTTTTTTCCTTCTATTTTTCCATCCAAGATGAGTAGAACCTTGGTTCAACGTTCATTCAAAGACAGCATCCTCAACAGTACAGCACTCCCTCACTACTCCTCTGATGCCATCACACTTAAGGAAGGATGTGAGGGTCATTGAGAGGGCACCGAGGAGATTTACCAGAACCGTTCCGGGGATGAAGGATTTTAGTTACAAGGTTGGGTTGGAGAAGCTGGGGTTGTTCTCCTTGGATCAAAGGAGATTGAGCAGAGATTTGATAGAGATGTACAAGATTGTGGTAGCTTAGATAAGGTAGACAAAGAAAAGCTGATCCCATTAGCTGATGGTACAAGGGCTATGGGCATTGATTTAATGTTTTGAACAAGAGATGCGGGGAGAATACAAGGAAGAACTTTTTTTATGTAGTGAATGGTAATGACCTGCAACTCACTGCCAATGAGGGTGATGGAAGTGAAGACAATAAAGGATTTCAAAAGGAAACTGAATGGGCACTTGAGGGAAATAAACCTACAGGGCTATGGAGATAGAGTTGAAGAATGGTATGGATTGGTCTTCAGAGAGCCGGCATGGTCTTGATGGGCTGAATGGCCTCCTCTGTGCCATAATGACTCCATGAGGCTTCTGAGTCCAGAATACACAGTCAAGTCCCTAGAGTGTACCTTGAGCCCATGATCTCCTGACAGATAAGCAAGAGAGTTCCCAATAGGTCAGTGCTAATACTTATATTACTTCATTAATTTTCTCAATGTGCTCTTTTAATTGTAAGTAAATCTAACTGGTAGTTTTAGCCTATGAAAATCCAGCATGATATCTATAAATTCACACAATAATATTCCATTCTCCTCAATTCCACAGCTGAGATCAGACTACAAAGGTTCACAGAACTTAACAACCTGCATTTATATAGCGACAATAACATAGTAAAATGTCCTAAGGCGCTTCACAAGGACGTGATTAGATAGAAGCTTTTTTTGCACCTAGCCGCATAAGGAGATATTAAGACAGGCAGTCAAAATGTTGGTTAAAGAAGTAGGTTTTAAGGTTTGTCTTATTGGAGGAGTGAGAAGCAGCAAGGGATTAGGGAGGAAATTCCAGAACTTCGGTGTTTAGGCAGCTGAAGGCACTGCCACCAATGTTTGGTGAAAGAAATAGGGAGCACATAAGAGATCAAAATTGGAGGAGTGCACTGACCTTGGATGGCTATGGGGCTGGAGGAAGTTACAGAGGTAGCAAGTGATAAGAACCACCACCTGGAAGTTCCCCTCCAAGCCACGTGCCACCCTGACTTGGAAATATATCGCCGTTCCTTCACTGTCACTGGGTCAAAATCCTGGAACTCCCACGCTAATAGCACTGTGGGTGTACCTACCTCACATGTACGGCAGCGGTTCAAGAAGGCAGCTCACCACCACCTTCTCAAGGGCAGCTAGGGATGGGCAATAAATGCTGGCCCAGCCAGCAAAGCCCATATCCTGTGTATGAAAGATAGAAAAGTGATGAAACCAGGGAAAGGTTTGAAAACAAGGATGAATGTTTTGAAATCTCATCGAACCTCTTCAAGGAACAGGACGCTGAGACTGCAGTTCTACAATGGCATTGCTTTTCCTGACCGATCAATACCGCTGATTATTATTTCCCCCTCCGGTCCCACGCTTGACTCAGCTTTGTATAGCCCAGGGGTTTTTAACGACACCCACAGGTCGCCAGCCTAAGACAGAATCCTCGCATTAAACCATAAGTAATGACTGCCCATTCCTACACAGGTCACTCAGAAGATGGAGGAATCAGCCCTTGCAGAATGAATTGGCTCTCTGGGCCAGACCTATCATAGATTACGTGCCTGATGATTAATAGCTCTGTCCCCTCTGAAGTAAATTACATCCCACTAAATCCTCTCATTGTTAGCAACAACCGTTTACAGCCATCATTGAGCGATGTGACAGGCCCATCAATCACGGCTGTCACAATAGGATCTTGCACTGGCAGATTTACCTTCCTGTTCTGAGCACAAAATTCTCACAGATGGAGAATCAGGCGGAGGGGTCGTTTCTCAATTGAATGTTAAAGTATTATTGCTAATTGATGGAGGATATTACATCCTTGTAAGGCTATGATTCAATTGGACAGCTTTGATTGTCCTCATAAACTGGCAGAACAAAGTCTCAGTGTTTATAAACACTGGCTGAACCATGAGATTGAACCAGCATCTTAGGCTACTTGTTACTTGTGCATTATTGGCTGAAGATATTTCTCAGCATGTTTAGAGGTGTGGGGATGTGTATTGGAAAGTGAGGGACTAAAAAGTATAGGAAAACACTTTAACTACATATCCATTGATGAACCACAGCCAGTGAGCTCCTTTGCTGATAACTGTAGTAGAAGGATCTGGTACCTAAGGGGTTAACTCTGACTGAGTACAGTAAACATGGCAATGTAAGAAGGCACATGAGCTAGAGCTGGGGCCAGTCCAGAGATGAGTAGCAATGTGTAAGGACCTAGTATGGAGCCCTCTCCATACCTACTGTAAATACGTACATAGTTCAGCATTGTTAATAAAGACTTCCTTGCAAGTTATACAAGGCTGCTTCATGGTATCCAAACAGTATGCTTCAGGCACAGCAAGAATGGAATATATTATGTTACAAGTGGTAGGAACCATCGATAGCCTCACTGTATATCCACCAACAAGCAACAGGTCCTTTTCAGCTGAGCATCCTGCAATGGATTTAGGTTCACTGAGTTTGGATTAGATCCTCTACAAGAGGGTGATAGCTCACAATAAAAGTATTTTGATAGTTCTCCCTAGTATTTTTCTCATCTTCCACATACAATTAGGTTTTAATATTTCTTTACTTATGGCCAGTCTCCTGTTGATTGGCAACTTCCCTCCCTTTCAAACCGCTGCTAATCTTCTAAGAGCTCCACAGGGGGGAGAAAAAAGAACTTACATTAGCAGGTTTCATGACCACAGGATGTCCCAACACGCTGCACAGTCAGTGAGGTGCTTTTGAAGTACAGACACGCTTGTAATTTTTTTCCCATTCATTCTCATGTTGTGAATTTCGCTGGCGAGGCCAGCATTTGTTACCCACCTCTAATTTCCCTTGTGAAGGTGGTGGCGGTGTGGTATCTTTTTAAGCTGCTGCAGCCCATGTGGTGTAGGTACAGATAAAGTGCTACCGCAGGTTGACACAACTGAATAGGATTGCCAACTGGGATTAACCGCGTTCCTGGAGCTTTCATCATGTGACTTTCCCCAAACTCCAACACATCCATCCTTGTGATGCACTGCCTTCCTACACCAGTTGGAAAGCAGAAAGATTCATTACCCAATTGGATGATGTTTGACTCTCAGCCAAACAGCCTTTTTCTCCCATTCTCAATGTTTTTATTTCTGGTAAAGAGAAATGTTCAAAGAAAAATTTTTTTCTTTTAAATCTTTTTTCATGTACCGATGGTTTTTCTCCAGGGTTGCACACTGCAGTGCCCTGGAAATTGGTCTTCAATTCCTGGAGACTCCAGGCCAATCCTGGAGGGTGGGCAATGCTACAGCTGAGTGGCTTGCTCAGCCATTTCAGGGGGCAGTGAAGAGGTAACCACATTGCTGCGGGTCTGGAGTCACGTGTAGACCAGACCAGGTAAGGATGACAGATTTCCTTCCCTAAAGGACATTTGTGAACCAGATGGGTTTTTACAACAATCTAATACTTTCACAATCATTAATGAAACTACCATTTTATTCCAGATTTATGAACTAATTGAATTTAAATTCCTCCAGCTGCCTTGTTGGGATTTGCACCCATGTCACCACAGCCCATGTCACCATGTCCAGCAACAGTACCAATATGCTGCAATAGGCATGTAGGAACTGGAGCAGGCACAGCAAGCTCCCATTGACAGTAATGGGATAATGACAAGATCATGGCCCAAATATTCTGGTCTCCGGATTATCGGAGACCGCGCACATCCTGATCTGTGGGAATCCCCTCTGTGGGAATTGCCCTGGAAGTTTCAACTTCCCTGGGACCCTTTGTGAATGTCTCTGACTCTGAGTTAGAGTCAGAGCATGGGGCAGTTCTGAATTACTTATCTGGGTAGTTACCCAGGAAATTTAGACAGAAACATTCTAGTATAACTCCTGGGTAATTATACAGCTGATCCCAGCCCTCAAACCGCCTTGACTCCCTTTCCTGCTGACTAACCCATTGATACCCCTGATTCCCCTTCGACCTCCCCCCAACCATCACTTGACACCTCGACGATGTTGTCAGATGTTGTGTGTAGTTCGGTAGGTTTCATGAAAAGGCCCTGAGTCTTGTATAGTTTAAATGTAAGTGTTTATTAATTACTTGTAATTATATACATAAATATACATATAACATCTAAGCTAGACGTTGTCTCTATGCTTGCCACTACACCCGTCTCTCTCCAATACAAGGCTGCCCTCTAGTCTCGGGCCATGCCATCATACAGTGGATGGTACTATACCCAGTCCAAAGTTAACCCTTTCTTCTTCCAGATCTTGTTTTTATAACAGCTGAAGGACTGGTAGACTCAGTTGTACTGGGTAAACCTTGATGAATAATGGATGGTTAGGGTATTGCTTCCCTTACCCTGGAGTGTCCCTGCTCCTCTGCTGTTTTACTAGCTGGACAGTGGGGGTTGCTCAGTACCATGGCTTGCTTTTGCCCCTTAAGATGGATCTGTGCTGTAAATGGATTTTGGATTGCATGACAGCCTGAAAGGCCTTTCCAAGGGTTAAATCTTCCTTAGCTTGAAGCAGGCCTGCAAGTACATCGCCTGCCAAGCCAACAACAGTTCTATCGCTGATTGACTCAGATCTCAGGCCACTGCAGCCACAGCCTTCAGCCATTCTGTACAGCTCATTAGTGAAGGAGTAAACAGCTTCACCTGGCTGTTGAGGATTCACTTAGTCCTTGTCTAGCTGTTATATCATCGGCTATTGGACCTACCAAATAAAGCAGCGTGCCAACCTGTTCAACTTCTGTCTTTTTGTCCAGACCTGAAGCAGTCATGTATCTCAGGAATCTTTTTCTCCAATGTCCCCAATTTTGTGACTGGTCTGGGCCTTAGGTGAGTCCAAAGTGGGCAGGTGAGGTAGGTTTTTGATCCAAAACAAAAGCAAAAACAGAATTACCTGGAAAAACTCAGCAGGTCTGGCAGCATCGGCGGAGAAGAAAAGAGTTGACGTTTCGAGTCCTCATGACCCTTCGACAGAAGGGTCATGAGGACTCGAACCATCGGCTCTTTTCTTCTCCGCCGATGCTGCCAGACCTGCTGAGTTTTTCCAGGTAATTCTGTTTTTGCTTTTGTTTTGGATTTCCAGCATCTGCAGTTTTTTTGTTCTTATCTTAGGTTTTGGATCTATGTCCACTTAAAATTAAAAGTATGTACACCTTTAAATGCCATTAGGAAATCCAAGGTCATGCTGCAGTACAACTGCAGTACACTCCTCCTCAACAATCTTTCCCATACTTTGTGGTTTGGGCAAACTCCCACAGTAATGGCGGCCACATTTTCTGTGTCTTAAATTTTCAGCAGCGCCTCCCAGGATTGACCTTTCTGAGTCTTCATCGCAGTATCTAAGTATTTTCAGGTCATGAAACTGTTGATTCCAAACTTTTGCTGAGTTTTTTAATTGCCGATTATTTTTAAATGATTTTTATTTTAGCTCAGGTCGAGCTCGCCCATCACACGTTCAGACGCCAACTCGGGACTCGAGTTCTCCGCATTGCTTTCTACAATGTCAGTTCTGACTGCTGCGGATTTAAAAGCTTTTGAGCTTATGCGTTTTTTTATTTCATCCCTGCCAGATGTTCTGACTCTGCTGCACTATTTTGCCTACTGAAGCTGGACTTCCACAGGAATCGGTGGAGTCTTCTGCTGCAGCATAGAGTTTTACTTCTGCCTTCTGCTTCCAATCCTGCTTAGGAGATTTTCTCTGTCAACCTCCTTCTAGCGCCTGAGTTTCTGGTGTTCTCTATCAGGTCAGAATTCTTCTCATTTAATCTTCCAGGTTTTAAATTTCTTCTCCAGCTTCTGTAAGGCTCTGGGTTGTTCCGATAGCTGCCACCATGTTGTAAGATGTTGTGTGTAGCTCAGTAGGCCTCATGAACAGGTTCTGAGTCTTGTATAATTTAACAGTAAGTATTTATCAACCACTTGTAACTATATACGTATATGCAGTATAAGGTCTGAGTTAGGAGCTGTCTCCATGCTTGTCTCTACACTTGTCTCTATCCAGTTCAAGACTGCCCATTAGTCTCTGGTCATGTGTTCCTTTACATTGCACTGTGGGTGGTACTGTGCATTAACCCTTTCAATGCCAGACCTTTTTACTGCAGACTACCACTGACCACACCACCCGACTACACCCCACCTCCAACCACTCCTTGTGACCACCCAACTGCCCAACCTGATGCCCTGACTTATACCCCCAACCTGATTACTCTACCTGAGCATGCCAGCCCCCTGATCATCTGACTATCCCCTGATCAGACATAACTAACCCCTGACCCACCTTCCACTTCAACCATCCGCCACCTCACCCACCTACCATGTCAAATATGTACCACCCTAGGCACCTATGTCCTCATCCACCTACCATCTCACCCACCTTCCACCCTACCCACCTACCAGGTCACCCATCTATCAGCTCACACAGCTGCCACCTCAACCACCTGCAACCTACCCTCTTACCACCTCACCCATCTGCCACTCTATCGACCTGCCCTCTCAGCCACGTCACCCCACCTACCACTTCACTCACATGCCACCCAACCCGCCTGACCTCTACCCTCCTACCACCTCACCCATCTACCTGCTCACCCAGCTGCCACCTCATCCACCTGCCCCTCTACCCTCCTACCACCTCAGCCATCTGCCACTCTATCCACCTGGCACCTCACCCACCCTACTCATCATCAACCCACTTACCTCACCCACCTGCCCACTTACGCACTCGACCCAATCAGCCATTTACTAACACTCTCACTGGCTTTTTTCTCTTGCCATACGGCGGAGTAGAGAGGGAGAAGCTGTGCCCGCTGGTAAAAGGGTCAAGAACGAGAGGGCGCCGATTTAAAGTGAGTGATGGAGCTCTCAGGGGGATGCTGCGCTCCGCATTTCCGGTAAATCTGGGCAAGAAATGCAGGGAAGCATCAAGGCGGGGCAGAGTTCGAGCGAAGGGGCAACCCGACAACGATTGCTGTTCCTTGGAAGGCCTGGGCTGACCGTTTACCTGATGTTGGCTGAGGGGTGGTTGTCGGCCCTGACAATGGGGCAAACTCTCCTGCTTTTCTACAAAATAATACGTCCAACTGCGAGAGCAGGCGGGGCGTCGATTATAAATGCCTTGTCCGAAAATCAGCACCTCCGACAGGGCAGCACTCCCTCAGCCCTGCACTGGAGGGTCGGCCTTGATTATCTGCGGCTCGAACGCAAGAACCTGAAGCAACAGCCCTTGAGCGAGCGGTGGCTTGGGCACAACACAAATCATAGGGGAGCTGACTGGGCTTGTTAGGAGCTGGTTACTAGGTTAAAGGTGCCATACGAATGCAAGTTGTTGTTGATGACTGTTAAGAGTCACAGAAGAACAACTTCCCCTCAGATTCAAGGAGACAAGCCTGTTCACTTTAAGCTTTTATTGGCAACAGGTCGCATATGAAATATTAAAGTTAAAACTTTGCCCATTATAAGCTTAGTAAAAGGAAAACTAGCCATGAATAGAATGAGGAATATGGAACTAAATGAAAGATATTTACAGCCAGAATGAGTGGAACAGATGCATGCAATAAAATTGATTTACAGCTCATTAAGGCTACTCTATCCAGCATTTTCTATGTTGAAATGCCAGAGACCATTAAAAGTATCTGCCTGTATTTATTTTTTTCTCTCTCTGCAGTTGCCTCGCTTTCTCTCCTGACGTGATGACTCATGCCAAGGCTCAGGTTCACCGTCACCAAGCGCTGGCCAGAAAGAATTGGAAAAGAGAATGTTTTCAACCAGACGACGAGTGTGACAGCTATTGTTCAGAGCCAAAGGTACCTTACCCCACTGAGAGCACTCTACGCAGCTCCGACCTGCATGTTAACAGAAACGATTGACAAGGGTAATACCGAATCTAAGAGGTTACGGCTATTAGGGAAAACTGAATGGGCTCAGGATATCTTTTCCCTTGCAAAAAGACCGAGAGGTAAGCTGATTGACGTCTTTAAAGTCATGGAGGGTTGAGGCAGGTAGATGTGGGAAAGAGGTTTCCATTTGCAGGAAAGTCCAGAACGAGGAGCCCTAAATATATGAGAGTCACTAAAAACTCAGCGGGAAATTCAGGAGGAAATTCTCAGAGTGAGAGAGAGAGAGAAAGAGCGAGAGAGAGAGGTGAGAATGTGCAACTCAGTACCACAAGGAAGAGTGAAGGTGAAGTGATGCACAGAGGTATTTAAGGGGAATTTAGATAAACACATGAGGCAGGATTTTACAGGCCCAGCGCTGTGTGTCTCCACAATCCCACCCCCCTCAATGCCTGCACCCCCAGTGGATGTGGCGAGCCATTTAAATCTCCGTTCAGTAGTTTGGCGGAACTGTAATATCCCGCTGGGGAGGGGGCTGTAAAATCCTGGCCATGATGAAGAAAGGAATAGAAGGATACGCTGACAGGGTGAGATGACAGGATGGAAAGAGGGTCATGTGGAGCATAAACACCGGCAATGGACCAATGTCTTATTATTCATTCATGGGATGTGGGCAGCACTGGCTAAGCCAGCATTTATTGATCTTGTTCGGGGGGCATGTGGGAGTCAACCACATTGCTGTGGGTCTGGAGTCACATGTAGGCCAGACCAGGTCAGGACGGCAGATTTCCTTCCCTAAAGGGCTTTAGTGAACCAGACGGGTTCTTTACGGCAATCGTCAGTGGACTTTGTGGTCGTCGTCAGACTTTTAATTCCAGATTTTTAGTGAATTCAAATTTCACCATATGCCATGTTGGGATTTGAACCCAAGTCCCCAGATCACTACCCTGGGTCTCTGGAATACTAGCCCAGTGACAACACCATGTGCTGAATAGATTACTTCCGTGCTCTAAATTCTAAATAACCCTCTGTTACGTTTCATGGGGTGAATTTTCTTCACCTTTGCCATATGGAATGGCCAATTTCCTGGATTTAAAGTTATGGATAAACAGGCAGAGATCCTGGTTGGCGGTTCACGAGCATTTTATGATTACCCTGCAATTTCCTGGGCCAGAGATACCCTTGTTCCATCTTCAAAATTATACGTTTACGTAATAATGAGATAGCTTTACATCTACAAGTTAGAGCCATGGGCCAGGATTCTCCCCCCGGCGATTTGGGGGCGGGGCCTGATCGCCATGGGGAGATTGACGCGGGATGATGTCGGGAGGAATCCCCAACGTCATCCCGAGCCATACAAATGCTTAGGAAGATGGGCGGACGGTGAAGTCAGCCGTCCGCCCGCCGACCTGGCAATGGCCAATTAAGGTCATTGACAGGCTCCTTAAGATAATTAAAGACCTGGCCGTCCAAGCTTAAGGCTGGCGGGTAGGCCAGGAGTTCCAGCGGGTTCCAGATTATTCATGAAGCTTCATCCACCGGCGGGATGAGGTTTCATGTCCATTTTGTAAAAAATTAATGAAGCGTATATGTTTCTTATTAATATGTCCCACCTCGTGTGACATTGTCACATGGGGGGACATGTTAATAATTTTTTAATGTTCCTATTTTTAAAGTTATTTCCACTGTCAGTAATCTCCCTGAGACAGGACTTTGCCTCAGGGAGAAGTGCGCATGTGTGAAAGAGCGCACTTTGACCGATGGGGAATCCCTCCCGGAACAGGACACACATACCGCTTCCCATCAGGCAGGCCGCTGGGCAGGCCTTAACTGGCCCGCCCATTTAAAATGGTGGCGGGCCCCGTTTCGGCGGCGGGGGTCAGCTGTCCGCCTGCTGCCGAGCCGGTGGGGCCCGCACGCCCACCCAGGGCAAAATTCTGCCCATAGGGTCTCACTGGACAGCAGGAGGCCATTCGGCCCATTGATTCCATGCCAGCTCTCTGTAGACCAATCCAGTCAGTGCCCCGCTGCCCTCTATCCCCGCCTCACTGCAAGTCTATTTCCCGCCAGTGCCCATCCAGCTGAGGCAATTCTTGCTTCTTTTAAGAGATTCTGAGGCTGTAGGTAGATTTGAAATCTTTGTACGAGTGCAAATTAGAAATAAGGGATACTGCAAGTGTTGGAAACTCCTTGTTTCTTTCGTTCATTCTGGGGACATCAGCATTGTTAGGAGAGCTGACCGTTACTGTCCACCCTTAGTTGCCCAGGGTGGTGGTGGTGGTATCTCCACAGTCCATGTAGTGAAGGCACTACTGCAATGCAGTTGAGTAGAGAATTCCAGGATTTTGAACCAGTGATGCTGATGGAACAGTCGATACCTGTCCAAGATATTTGTCCTCGCTTATCTCTCACCCTGACCCTCATGCAGTGAGCTCGATAGAATGCAGGCTCTTCCAGCAGCCACTCATCTGTCCCTAGCTATCCTTCACGGTCAAATCTAATCACTGTTCTCCCTGCATTTCAAAATGTACAGCCCCCCAGAGAATGAAGAGCTGCCAGAAAGAATCACAGAAGGTGGCACTGTGGTACTTAATCTTACCTTATTTACCTAGCAGCAGCTCAGAGACTGGCACCCCATGTATGATAGAGGATAGGACAGAAGTGTCTGCACTGGGAGACTCTCTGGGCAGTAACGTGGGAAAGGGTGGCCATGGGGAGATGGGCTGGATGAGGAAGGAGATCGCAGAAGTGGGTGCTCACATTCTAGCCTTATGGACTTTTCTATAAAGCTTCTCTGTAGCTATTTGGTTCACTCCTAGTATAGCCAGGGTCCAAGAAATTAAAGACTTGCGTTTATATAGCCCTTTTCATAACCACCGAATGTCTCAAAGTGCTTTACAGCCCAGCTAGTCACCGTTGTGACGTAGGATATGTGGCAGGCAATTTGTGCACAGCAAGCTCCCACGGACTGGAGATAACAACCAAATAATATGCCATCGCGATGTTGATTGAGGGATAATTATTGGCCAGGATGCCAGGGATAACTCTCCTGTTCTGCTTCAAAATAGTGCCACGGGATTTTTTACAACCGCATGCAGGTGGTTGGGACATCAGTTTAACATCCCCCTCTGAAAGACAGCACCGCCGACAGTGCAGCACTCCCTGAATGTTGCACTGGATTCTCTGCTTTTTAACTCTTTCCCTAGCTGCTAATGCTAATACTCCCTCAGCAGAACCTCTTTATAAGCCCTTCCTATGTCATTGGGACCCAAGTGCACCACGGCAACTGGATCCTTCCCCTCCGACTCCCAAGTTCCTCTCCATCCCTGAGGAGATGTCCTTAACTTGGAACTGAACAGGCAACAAATCCTTTGGGATTTACGCTCTCAGCTATAGAGAACAGTATCTATCTCTCTAGCTATACTCTCCCTTAATATAACTAGATTCCTTCTTACTCCCCCCACTTGTTTGCCTTATCCATCCTCCCTGCAGTCTTTCCTCTCATCAGCAAAGTTGCAAGAACCTTGAACCTGTTGGACAATTACAAGGGGTGAGGCTCCTCCATTACAAAGGAGGATACAGTGGTAATGTTGCTGGACTAGTAATCCAGAGGCCCAAGCAAATGATCTGGGGAGATGGGTTCAAATCCTACGACAGCAGCTGGTAGACTTTAAATTCAAATAATAAATCTGGAGTTATACAGCTAACTTCAATAATAGTGACCATGAAAATATCATCAGTGTTGTAAAAACCCATCTGGTTCACTTCATGCCCTTTCGGGAAGGAACTCTGCCATCGTCACCCGGTCTGGCCCACATGTGACTCCAGCCCCACAGCAGTACAGCTGATTCTTAACCGCCCTCTGAAATGGCCTAAGAAGCCACGAAGTTCAAGGGCAATTAGGGATGGGCAACAAATGCTGGCCTTGCCAGTGACTCCCACAACCAATGACAGAATAAAAAACACTCATTAAAGATGATGCTTAACCATGGATCACACACTGGCATCTACCAGTTCCCAGTGGGGGGAGTAAAAAGGAATCATGCTACAGCTGCAACACATTATCTGCCCTATCATTCTTATTGGGTTTAGTTTAGCTAATTAGATTTCAAGTTTAGCAGTATCACTCAACAGTTATGCCAAGTAGTTTAACGAGTTAAGCTGTAAATTAAATGCAATACTTATATCTCCCCAGTGCTGGTTTAAACTACTTCCCACATTTATATGGATAAAATCTTAAAAAATAATCACCCACCTGCTCCCCTAATTAAAGCCTTGGACGTTCACCAGCTTCTGGAAGCTGAAAAAAAAAATAAATTTGAGCCCCTCCTTCCCTCTCTGCACCAAATTCCCACCTGTAGCAAATTCCCAAGTTCCCTTATCTCATCACACTCTGGGCTTCCATCTCAGGGAAGGCCTTATCCTGAAGGCCTGGACAGCACAGGGAAGTTGGGGTGGGTATGAGCTGATGTGGGGACGTGTAAAGGAGCGGCTTAATGATGGGAAACCTTCTAAACCGGTTTTCGCCTGACCCCCCCACCATTGAGGCCTCAGTCATGCACAGGAAACATGTCAATCAAGGTGAGGACATTTATCATCCCTACCCCCACGCCCTGTAGCTACACAAAAAAATAAATAAAAGGTATGGCTAACAGTAGGGTCACGTTGGGTAATAGAACTCTACTGCAGAGACTTCAGCATGCAATCCAGGCCGACGCTTCGAGTGCAGCACTGAAGGAGTGCCACATTGTCAGAGGTACCATCTTCCTGATGAGATGTTAAGCTGAGGCCCTGCCAGCCTTCTCAAGTGCATATAAAGGATACCATGGCACCAGTTCAAAGTTGATCAGCAGAGTTCACCCCAGTCCTCTGGCAGATGTTTATCACTTAACATCACTAAAAACAGATTATCTGACGAAGAGTCATTCGGACTCGAAATGCCAACTGTATTCCTCTCCGCAGATGCTGTCGGGCCTGCTGGGTTTTTCCAGCTATTTTTGTTGTTATTTCAGATTATCCGGCCACGTTTACATCACTATGAGAGCTTGATTTGTGCAAATTGTTTCCCCGTGCTTTCTACATTGCAACAATGATCACACTTCAAAAGTAATTCATTAGCTGTAAGGTGTTTGGTGGCAATCACATGGTTGTGAAAGGCACTAAATCAATGTGATATTGTTCTTCATTTAGATGCCTAGTCTACTCCTCATAACCTAGACTCATCGATGGGAAGAAAAATGTTATTATTCAAACATGAATTGAGCAATGCAAATACCACAACAAAGCACGGATTTAGTGCTAAAAATTTGAATAATCAGCTAATTGGAATTAAGTAACTTTGAATTAAGAGCAGAGTGCATGCTATAGCTCAGTAGGTTTTTTTCACATAGCATTACCTCATCTGTCTATGAGAAAAGCTAATAAACACTTGTCACAATGGTTGACTGCACCTATGTACAACTCTAATTATTGCCCTTTTTTCTGATGTGCTTTAAGCTTCTAATCTAATTGAGAATCAGCGCAGGAAAAACATTCACCCGGCTATACTGTGGATTTTACATTGAGGCGATGAGATTGTCACACAAGCCAAAACTCGTTTCATTCTTGAGGGGAAAATGAAAGGCTGGAGACCTACTTGGCTACATCTCCACCTCTTGGAGCTAACCTCGGTCAGATCACAGCCAGAGTACTGTGTACCATTCTGGTCACCACGTTATAGTAATACCTATGTACAAGTTTAGAGGCACTGGAGAGGGCACGAGAAAGATTCACAAGGGTGATAGCAAAAATGTGTGGTTAAGACTTAGGGGTGATCTAATGCAGGGCTTTAGAATTGTGAAAGGTTTTGAAAGAATGCTTCCGCTTGTGTGGGAGTGTAGGAGCAGTTCCATGACTGCTACCATCTAGAAGGACAAGGGCAACAGACACATGGGAATATCACCACCTGCAAGTTCCCCTCCAAGACATTCACCATCCTGACTTGGAAATATATCGCTGTTCCTTCACTGTCAGTGGATCAAGATCCTGGAACTCCCTTCCTAACAGCACTGTGGGTGTACCTACACCACATGGACTGCAGCAGTTCATGAAGGCATCTCACCACCACCTTCTAAAGGGCAATTAGGGATGGGCAATAAGTGCTGGCCTAGCCAGTGAAGCCCACATCCTGTGAATGAATAAAAACAAGTCATTGAAGGTGGCAGGACAGGTTGAGAGCGCATTTAATAAAGCGTACAGTATCCTAGGCTTTCTTAATACAGGCAAAAAGTACAAGAGCAAGGAGGTTAATTTGAACTTGTAAAAGACTCTACTTTGGCCTCAGCTTGAGTATTGCATCCAGTTCTGGACACTGTATTTTAGGAAAGATGTGAAGACACTAGAGAGGGTGCAGAAAAGATTCATGAAAATGACTCCAGGGATGAGGAACTTCAGTTATGAAGCCGGATTGGAGAAGCTGGGACTGTTTTCCTTGGAGAAGAGAAGGCTGAGAGGAAAGTTGATAGAGGTATTCCAAACCTAGAGGGGTCTGGAGAGAGTAAGTAGGGAGAAAGTGTTGCTGCGCATGAAAGGATCGAGAACAGGAGGGGCACAGATTTAAAAACATGGCAAAAGAAGCAAATGCGATATGAGAAAAAGCTTTTACATACAGCAAGTGGCTAAGGTCTGGAATGCACTGCCTAGAGGGTGTAGTGGAGGCAGGTTCACTCGAAACATCCAAAATAAAATTGGACAGTTATCTGGAAAGGAAGAATTTGCAGGGTTATGGGCAATGGCACTAGATGAAGTTGCTCATTTGGAGAGCAGGTGCAGACCTGATGGGCCAAATGTCCTCCCTCTGAGCTGTAACAATCCTATGTTTCTGTGAAATCAAACAGGAAATTCAGAAGAACCTTCTTTGCCCTGAGGGTGCTGAGAATGTGAAACAGGGAGCAGTCGAAGCAATGGGCAGAGATGCATTCAAGGGGAGGTTCGATAAGCATATGAGGGAGAAGCGAATAGAGGGTCCCGATGATAGATAAGGAAAGACTGGAGGAGGCTCAAGTGGAGCATAAACATCAGAATGGACTGCATGGCTGAGTGGCCTGTTTCTGTGCTGTATGTTCTATTTAATGTAATCCCATGGCAAAGCTCACAATGATTTGGAAGGATATACTGGTTGGAACTAAATGAGTTGGAAGTTCAAAGAGTAAGTCTCAGGGACACTCAGCTCAGGGAAACCTCCCGATAGAGAGAGCTGATCTATTGGTGGGTGGTTGCTTGATATGTTGCAGTCAGTGATTGGTTGAAGCGACATCTGCTGTGTGGTTTGATTGGTTGAAAGGACCCTGCTGTAGCAGCTCTCACCTTTGTACAAATATTCAATGACACTCCCACAGCATTGAGAGGCATAGGTTAGTTCAAGAGTTCTCAAAATAATTAATAAGCAGAAATTCTACGTCCCCTTTAATAAAAAGAATCTCTAATTCTCTGAGAAACCCTAATTGTCTTGCTTCATGAGCTGGATGTAGCATTTACAGGTATGTAACGAATTACTGTGGCTGATGCTAATTGAAGCAACAACACCACCTTGTTAATGTGTTCAGCACAATAATTATTATCAATATCGCTACCTCAGCGGAAAGGAAAGTCAAATGTGCCGATGTCTTCAGTTTTTCGCAGAGTAACACAGAATGTTTAACTTCATCACATGGGCTCTGATTACACAAGCAGTTTAAATAATTCATGAGGATTTCAATAACAACACGAGCCTGGTTTCAACTTGGAGGTCAATTAAGCCAGTGATGAATTCCTTTGAAAAGTTATGCATTCGGACTTTGTTTTGATGCGAACGCCTTCAGTGAGGGAGGGTGATTGTAGGAATAGGTCGTGGCCTCTGACAGTGCTCTGGCCTTCTTCACTCCCTGCACTCTGACTATCCACAGGGAGCGCAGGAGACCATTCTTGAACCTTGAGTCTGTTTATTCATTTAGATCAGTTTCTGAACTCCATTTACCCATCTTGGTCCCATAACCCTTAATGACCTGACCAAACAAAAATCTACTCAATCGTTAGTCTTAGGATTTACCATTGACCGCAGGTCTCAGCTGCCTTTACGGAGAGGACAGAGGTCCAGACTTCCATTGGGTAGTCTTCTATTGCTGATCAACCCAAGGGACCATCAGGAGAGGGGTGAAGGTAAGACCTGAGGCACTAACAGAAGGTTGGTGGGAGCAGAGAACCCATTAATGACCACCTATCCCTTCCCTCAAACCTCAAAGACTCACCTTATTAGGCCTAAATCACAAAAGCTTCCAATCAATGTGGCTCTTCAGCCCTCTTTAAATGGCCTCTTCCTTTTTAGATGCTAATGTGGCTCCACCTCCCTGCTGAGGCCTACCCTGCAAACTAAATGACCCCTGACCCTGAAGATGGGTCAGGGTCAGAGTGGGACTGGGGCAGTAAAAGGATGTCCTATTGTAACTGGCATGGATTAGGGAAAGTGGATTTTGCCTCGACACTGTTATCCCTCATTTTGATGAGCGCAAAAGGTCGCCCAAAACTAAAAAGCTAGGATAAACGATTCAACTGGATAAAAACCTAATATCAGAAGCTCTCTGGATTAGTTGGTGCTGGGGGCGCTCAAAACGATGTCCAGTTAAAATGCTGAAACAGATCTGATAAAGGTCTGGAATTCAGAGAACGACTCTTTGCAGAGTTTGATACATTGGAGAGAAATAGAAACTGCCTGAACATGAACGTCCCTACAGACCTCAATCTGCAGTGCGAGGGACCTCTGAAAACCAATTTCAGCCCATTATTGAAAGAGACTGAGGAGGTGCATAGATTATTAACGTGTCTTGTCGCCTACCATTTAAAGCGTTGTATTTCATAAGCTTCAGAAATGAAGGTCTCCTGCCTCCACTCTTCTTCATCTGCTCATCATGTTTCCTTCCATATAGTCTTGCAGTAGAAAAGGAAGCCATTCTGCCCATCATGTCTGTGCCAGCTCCTTGAAAGAACTATTCAATAACTTCTCTTTCCCCTTAGCCCTGTATAGATTTCCGTTTTAGATATCTACCTAATTCCCTTTTGGAAGTTGCGATTGAATCTGTTCCAGCTCAGAACAACTCGTTGGGTGGGATTGTCCGGTCCCACCGAAAGTCAATGAACCCTTGGCTGGCCTGTCACATCCGCTGTGGCAGGTCTCACTATAGAGGGGCTGGAAAATCTCAGCTATTGTGTTTAAAAAAAAATTCTCATCTCCCCCGCAGCCCCTTCTTATGGTCTCCTTTCTCCTTGTATCCAGCCTATTTTCAAATCAAGACTCACTGCCCCATCTCCCACTCTTTTGTCCCAACAGCTCAAATCTATCCATCCCTCATGTCTTGTTTCTTTTTTTAATGATGCACACAGGCCATCGAGATGGTGGCTGACCTAACTTTACATGATGTCAAGGATCCAACATGTGCTATCTGACCTTCAACCTCCAGGTCAGGTACAGTATAACAGAGTACCATATAATATCTAATACTGGAGTCCACAACCACAATCAGCTATTATCACGACACCTCACTCTGTGCATCATTCCTTCAATCCAGAGCTCTTTCAAAGACAAGCTTTTGAACAACTCAAGCTTTAACTTCAAACTTTATCTTTAAAATCCAAGGTACCTCTGCGTTTGCCTCATCTTCAAATCTTTTCAAACTTGGGCTGGGATTTTCCGGCCCTGACTGTGGCCAGGATTTTTGAGTGCTGCTGAAAGTCAATGGGCTTTTGGCTGGCTCTCCAAAGTTTCCGTTCCCGCCTGTGATGATTCCTACCGGAAAATGGAATTAGTGTTCCACCCTGTAGGACTTGGGCCTTCTTGTTTCGATCGACAAGGGGGTCAAAGGTTGCGGGGGAGTGGACAGAAAAGTGGAGTTGAGGCCACGATCAGCTCAGCCATGATCTAATCGAATGGTGGAGCAGGCTTGAGGGGCTGAATGGCCTACTCCTGCTCCTAATTCTAGTGTTCTGGTGTTCAGCTGAGGTGCTCAATTCATCAACGTGAGGATACCTTTCCTTACAGCTTTGCATCAGGACTGGGGGATATGGAATCATTGGCCGAAGCATGAAATAGTTGAGGGGTAGTGGGGGCTGATGGGAGGTTGGTGGGGGGAGGGTGGTGAAGCGATAGAGTGAAGAGGTTGTACATTATGATATTGAAGGCTCCAAACCAGGTATTCCATGGCTCAATCATGGAAGCCAACCAGCGTTCGTAAACAGGAATTGACACCTGAATAAGGTGCTGAGGAGATGGCGGGTGGTCCTGACCATTTTTATCACGTAATCAATAATGTAAAATCAAATAATCTGCTCATTATTGCATGGCCGTTGTTGCTTACTGTGCTTAAATTGCCAGATATCCTAAGTCACAACAGCAAGGACACTTAAAAAAGTACTTCATTGGCTGTAAAGCACATTGAGACCTCTGGAAGGTGCCATATCTCCTCCATTATCCCTAGCCCTTGGTGGAATAGTTGCTATTTTACTGGGATTTATGATAATATTTCTATTCAAACTGCAGACAGAAGAATGCCACACAAGCACGTTAAGTGCTGACCACCTGTAGACTCATAGGCTCATAGACGTTTACAGCATAGAAGGAGACCATTCGGCCCATCATGTCTGCACTGATCAACAAAGATTTGACTACACTAATCCCATTTTTCCAGCGCCTGCCCCATAACCCTTGAGGCTGTGGCAACACAAGTGAATATCTAAATATTTCTTAAATGTTACAAGAGCTTCTGACTCATCTACCCTTTCAGGCAGAAAGTTCCAGACTCCCACCACCCTCTGGGTGAACAAATTTCTCCTCAACTCCCCTCTTAGCCTTTTACCTCTTACCTTAAATTTATACCCCATGGTTATTGACCCCTCTACTAATGGAAAAAAGTGTCTTCCTATCCAACCTATCTCTGTCCCTCATAATCTTACACACCTCTATCAGGTCCCTCTCAACCTTCGCTGCTCCAAGGAAAACAACCCCAGCCTATCCAATCTTTCCTCATAGCTCAGACCCTCCATCCCGGGCAGCATCCTGGTAAATCTCCTTTGCACCCTCTCCAGTGCAATCACATCCTTCCTATAATGTGGTGACCAGAACTGCACGCAGTACTCCAGTTGTGGCCTAACCAGCGTTTTATACAGTTCCAGCATAACCACGCCCCCCCCCGCTCTTGTATTCTATGCCTCAGCAAATTAAGGCAAGTACCCCATATGCCCTCTTAACCACCTTACCTACCTGCCCAGCTACCTTCAGGGATCTGTGGACATGCACACCAAGGTCCCTCTGATCTTCAGTGTTTTCCAGAGTCCTACCATTCATAGTGTAATCCCTTGCTTTGTTAGCCCTCCGCAAGTGCATTACCTCACACTTTTCTGGGTTGAATTTCATTTGCCACTGCTCTGCCCACTTGACCAGTCCATTGATATCCTGCAGTTTATAGCTATCCCCCTTACTATTTACCACCCTACCTATTTTCATGTTATCCGCTAACTTCTTGAACATACCCCCTGCATTTAACTCCAAATAATTTATGTACACCACAAACAGCAAGAGCCCCAGCACCGAGCCCTGTGGAACCCCACTGGAAACAGACTTCCAGTCACAGAAACATCCCTCTACCATCACCCTCTGTGTCCTGCTTCTTAGCCAAATTTGGATCCAATGTGCCACTTTGCCTTGGATCCCATGGGCTCTTACTTTCTTGACCAGTCTGCCATGAGGGACCTTATCAAAAGCCTTGCTAAAGTCCATGTAGACCACATCAAATGCATTACCCTCATCAACACTCCTGGTTACCTCCTCAAAAAATTCAATCAAATTTGTCAAACACGACTTTCCCTTAAAAAATCTAAGCTGACTATCCCTGATTAATTTGTGTCTCTCCAAGTACATATATATTCTGTCCCTCAGAATTCTTTCTAGTAACTTCCCCACCACTGAGATTAGACTGAGTGGCCTGTAATTTCCTGGTCTATCCCTTCCTCCCTTTTTTAATAATGGGACAACGTTAGCACTCCTCCAGTCATCTGGCACCTCACCTGTGGCCAGAGAGGATTTGAAAATTACTACCAGGGCCCCTGATATCTCTTCCCTTGCCTCCCTCAACAGCCTGGGATACATCTCATCCGGGCCTGCAGATTTACCAACCTTTAATGCCGCTAAACAGGCTAGTACCTCCACCCTCCATTTATTTTCTCTATTATTTCACAGTCCCTCATCTTGATGTCTATACCCACATCATCGTTTTCTATTGGATAGGCTGGGATAACATGAAGACTGACGCAAAGTATTCATTGAGGACAGTATCCACGTCTTCCGGGTCCATACACAGATTACCTCTATGGTCCATAATTGGGCCTACTCTTTCCCTAATTATTCTCTTGCTCTTTATATATTTCCTCCTTGAATGCCTCCCACTGCTCTGACACAGTTTTAACTGCAAGTAGCTGATCCCAGTCCACTTGGGCCAAATTGTATCTCACCTTAGTAAAATTAGCCTTTCCCCAGTTTAGAACTTTTACTCCTGGCCCAACCTTATCCTTTTCCATAACTATCCTGAACCTAACTGAGTTATGGTCACTATCTCCAAAATGCTCCCCTACTGACGCGCCTTCCACCTGCCCAGGCTCATTTCCAAATATTAGATCCAGTACTGCCCCTCCCTTGTTGAGCTTTCTATGTACTGGCTAAAAATGTTCTCTTGGATGCAACTTAAGAATTTTGCGCCTCCCTACCTTGCACAGTAAAACTATCCCAGTTAATATTTAGGTAGTTAAAATCCCCGACTATTACTGCCTTATTATTCTTACACTTCTCTGAAATTTGATTACATATTTGATCTTCTATCTCTCCCCAACTATTTGGGGGCCTATAGTACACACCCAACAACATGTTTTCCCCTTTTGTGTTTTTTACTTCTACCCATATGGCCTCATTTGATGATCCTTCCAAGGTATCTTCCCTCCTCACTGCTATAATTGATTACTTGATCAATATTGCAACACACGCCCTCTACTCAACCCTGTCTATCAAAGTGATTGAGTGGCAAGTGGGGGTTAACAGGTCCACCTGTTCTTCCTAGCTCCTTCTTGAGGTAAGTATTTATATAAAAAAAAAACTTAACATTTTCCTCATTGCTTCCAGAGGCCTCTTTAAAGACCTGCTGCTTCGGCTGCGTGTGCACCTGGCTTTCCTGAATGCATTCAAGGCAGTTTAATTTTCCAAACAGGCACTAATCCTCCTGGTTACATGTGCACCAGGCCCTGAGTGTCTCTTTTCCTGCGTTTACCAATATGGCAGCCGGTGGGTAATGAGCGTGCTCACCCTGTCGCCATATTGGAGATTTAGGTGCCCCTTTTATGCCCAATAAATGAAAACCCCTTAAACCACAAAGGTCTACACATTTCAGATCATGCAGGATATCTGAACTATAATGATGGAAAATGACAGGCATAATAAAATATCTATGTAGCAGGCAATTCCTTTGAAAAAACTGAAATTAGTCCTTTTGAGCAAGAGGAAGATAAAGTTAACTGGGTTAATTTGATCAAACTGTTAAATTGAAATAAAAAAAAACATAATAATTATCAGGGTGGGGTCTTTAAATGTTAATGGATGCCTGGGGTGGGGGGAGACAGATCAATTGGGGATTATTTCTCTCTCTCTCAGTCTTGTTGGAATGCAGTGACATTCAAGCTGAATTCCATTTCCTTTCAGAAGCAGCCAACTCATTATAAAACTGCAGGGAAACACCCTCTGCTGCTCTCGCCTTCCATTCATACCCACATCCTAATGAATCCATGTCCTAATGAAGGTCTGTGAAGAAGCGATCCTCTTCTCACACAAAACGTCAAGCGATATTGTTGCCGTTAAAGGGAGGATTGGAGATGAGGGTGGCTTTGCACAGATGCTCAACTGCCCCTGATTAATCAAGCTTAATCTACCAGGAGTTTGGGGACCGATGATTGGATTCTCACATTGTAAATATGCAGGGCTGAATGTCAAAACCATTTATCCACTCAAAGCTGATAGGTCACAAATCAAATGAAAAAGCTAAACCAGTGACAGATTGTGGTGAGACTGGTTGCTATATTATGGTGCCAGACTTGGCTCAGTGTGTAGGCCTGTTGCCTCTGAGTCAAAAGGCAACAGCTGCCTTGGCCCTAGGTTCTGAAATTCCCTCCATAAGGCTCTCTGCCTCTTTGCCCCTCTCTTTCCATTTATACGCTCATTAATGCCTACCTCTTTGATCAAGCTTTTGGTCATCAGTCATCATGACTCCTTATGTGGCTCGGTGTCAAACCTTTTTGCAATAACGCTCCTGTGAAGCACCTTGGGATTTTTCAGTGCATTAAAGCTGGATGCTAATTCCATCAGCGTACAAGCTTTGCTAAGCCAATGACAGCCACGCTGGATTGGCCATGTTCAGTGGATGGATGGTGGCCATATACCCAATGATCTTCTATTTGTTGAACTGATCACTGGGTCAAGACTTCCTGAGAATCCATATTTCCGGGACATGAAGGTGGTAGACATTGACTCTGACAACTGGCAAAAAGTCGCTGATGGCTGTGACCTCTGGAGGCTGTTTTTTAAAATTTATTCATTCATGGGATGTGGGCGTCACTGCCTAGGCCAGCATTTGTTTCCCATCCCTAATTGCCCTTGTTCAGAGGCCATTTAAGAGTCAACCACATTGCTGTGGGTCTGGAGTCACACGTAGGCCAGACCAGATAAGAATGGCAGATTTCCCTCCCTAAAAGACATTAGTGACCCAGATGGGTTTTTACAACAATCGGCAATGGCTTCATGGTCATCATCAGACTTTTAATTTCAGATTTTTATTGAATTCAAAATTCACCATCTGCCATGGTGGGATTCGAACCCCAATCCCCAGAGCATTACCCTCATGTCTCTGGAATTCTAGTCCAGTGAGCAGAAACAAAAAGCTCAGCTGGCCAAGAAGAGGACCCAGAGAAAACAGAGGCCAGTGAACCACACACCTTCTCAGCTTGCTATCGTCCTCTGCAGCAAATACGACAGAGACTACCCTGCTGAGCCCCACCAGGTAACACAGAGTTGACCATCACACCATCATCTTGCGAGACGAAGGCTGCCACACAAAGATGCAATATTAATTTAAGCTCTTGTCATTTTTGAGAGTTCAAGCCCCATGAAGTAGGGTGGCCGAGTTGCACTATTACTGATAGAATTGATCTGCAGACACTTCTTGGGTGGAAAAGTTAAGTTTATTTACAATATACTCAGCAACAACTACACGTGTGCTTTCAACTCCAACTCTAACTCTACGCTGACTGCTGAGGTTGCCCGCACTACTCTCCTGTTGGTTATTACAGATCACGTGATCTTCCTTAAGCCATATTATTCTTTAAGTTACATTATACATTGAATAAAAGCTTAATTACTTCATCCCACTTCGTAGGTTTGAGCACGCAATCTAGGCTGAAACTACATTGAACCATCAGTGGGAGCTCCATAAAGAGGGTTTTCTAAAAAGAGTAATATTTTTATAAAACAAACACATTGCTAACGGAAATCTCCAAAATGATAACATGCTCACAAGCAGCCAAAATGGTGACAGGCTGCCTGTGTCTTTCGGGGATGTACTGATCTCTATTAAATGATGGTGTTGATGACACACTCTGATTAGATAAACCACGAGTCCCATTCTCCCATCACACTTGTGCTTGCTGACCAATGTTGTCCCCTGGTTTTCCAGCACATCGATGTAAAGCGTGAGTATATGAGTGCGCATGTGTGCGTGAGAGTTTGTGTGTGTGTGTGCAATGTGATGATTTTACAATGTTCAGCACCATTCGCGAATCATCAGATACTGAAGCAGTCCTATATCCAGGCTTGGGCTGACAAGCGGCAAGTTACATTCATGCTGCACAAATGCCAGACACTTACCTTCTCCAAAGAAATCTAACCATCGCCCCTTGACATTCAATGGCATTACCATTGCTGAATCCCCCACTATCAATAACTTGGGGGTTACCATTGACCAGAAACTGAACTCAACTAGCCAGACAAATACTGTGGCTACAAGAACAGGTCGGAGGCTGGGAATCCTGTGATGAGCAACCCACTTTCTGAGTCCCCAAAGACTGTCCATCATCTGCAAGGCACAAGTCAGGAGTGTGATGGAACACTCTCCACTTGCCTGGATGAGTGCAGCTCCCACAACACTCAAAGAGCTTGATACCATCCAGGACAAAGCAGCCCGCTTGCTTGGCACCACATCCACAAACATTCACTCTCTCCACCACCAATGAACATGTGTCAGCAGTGTGTACCATCTACAAGATGCACTGCAGAAACTCACCAAGGCTCCTTAGGAAGCAGCTTCCAAACCCACGACCACTACCATCTAGAAGGACAAGGGCAGCAGGTACATGGGAACACCACCACCTGTAAGCTCCCCTCCAAGTCACTCACCATCCTGACTTGGAAATATATCATCGTTCCTTCACTGGGTCAAAATCCCGGAACTCTCTCCCAACAGGACTGTGGGTGTACCTACACCACATGGACTGCAGTAATTCAAGAAGGCAGCTCAACTTCACCTTCTCAAGGGCAATTAGGGAGGGATGGACAATAAATACTGGTCCAGTCAGCGAAGCCCACACCCTGTAAATTAATAAAATAATTTGTGCATTTGGTGGGGGTTGGAGCGGTGGGGTGGAGGGGAGTTGTGCTGTGTGTGTGTGTGTGTGTGTGTGTGTGTGTGTGTTTGTGACTGACTGTGTGCAAGTATGTACTGTCTGACATATCCATCCTCATGGTGCCAAACCAATTGGAAAACTAACAGACTCTTCATTCCCAGATATGAATACAAGCCGAGTTGATAAACCAGGCCATTCAGCCCAACTGGTCTATGTTCTGGGATGCTCCTTCTACCTTGGACTCTCGGCATGGGACTTGGTTATGAAACAGACTGTCTGGTATCCGTTTAATACTTGTTTATTAGTACTACTTCTAAACAGGTAACAGTGTAGCACTTTGCTCCTAGGTATGATTCCATCTCTCTCCCTTGAGAGTCTAACACATGACTGACTGATATCAGTGATACACCATCATCCACATCATGCATTAGCATTTACCATCTGTTAACCCTTTAACTACAGTCTATGCCAGTATTAATGCTCCACACGAGGATTTTCCCACCATGAATTCATCTAATCCCATCAGCATATATCCTCCTATTCAAATTCTCCCTCGTCTATCGTTTCCCCTTAAATGCAAGATTGGATCTCCTTCAAGTCAGCTGGTCATCCCATAATATAGGCGGTGGAATATAATAGCAACATTCCCACTAATAGTTTCAGTGAAAACATGCAGATGGTGGCGTAGTGGTACCATCACTGGGCTGGTAATCCAGTGATCCCAGCCTAGGACGTGGGTTCAAATCACATCGCGCTCTCTAAAGGCTTAATTTGTAACTCTTGCCTGTAAGATCTTCCCTGGCAGTACAACACAATAAGGAAGGCTGACTGTGAATGAGGACAGGGGGAGCAGAGCAAGTGTGTGTGAACAGGCTGCCCTGGGGGACAGTTTGATAGCTTTTCCTCTCTGTTGCTGATTAAAGACATCACGGCGAATTGGTTATAGTTGAGATTTCTAAAGTCTTTTTGCCCTCCTCCTGTATTATATGAACTGCGCTGCTGATTCAGAGGATATTAGGCGCATCATACTTAATACGATCACAGCAAGCTCTCCATACCTCTCGTGAAAAGATACTAATCCTGACTTCAGCAGCTTGAGAACTTTTAACTCCGTCCATCCCCATTTCTAATGGCGCAAAGGCCGGAGTTGCCTTGGTTATTGAGATGAGGGTGGCCAGAGCATTACCCTGAAGGACTGACCGCCTGCAATTTTTAAATTGAGGTTCAATGATGCACTGAGGACTCACGATTGGTATTTTGAGGCACATGTGGGCGGACTTTTCATGACTCACCTTCTTATTTTGAAGGTTTAGGCCTAATATCCTCTGAATCGGCCACACAGCCTACAGCAAGGTGGGGCAGAGCCATTAGGAATCTAAAAGTTAAAATACTTCAGGCGCCTGAGATTTGAAATGAAGAGGAAAAAATGCTGGAAGAACTCAACAGGTCTGTGGAAAGAGGGAAACAGAGTGAAAGGGCAGAATTTCCCCATCCTGCTCATGGAGGGCGGGAGCAGAGAATCCAGCGGCAGGCAAAAAGTCGGGAATCCTCCGGCCTAAAAATAGCTTGCAGTTCTCCCGGGGGTGGGTGTGTTATCCGGCCGATGAGTGGTTGAACGCTGCTCGCGTTCATTAGCATCCTCATGAATTCTCATTAAAACAGCTGCTCGCCAGAATCTTGTCAGGCCTTCCAATCCCAGCGGGAAATGACGTTGGCCTCAAAGCCCGTCTGAAAAGGGGCAGCGTGCACAAGTCGGACCTCAGTTCGCTCGTAACTTGAGCGCAACACGCATAGCCTGACCTGCCGTAGTGCTGCGCCTGCCTGGTTGTGATGAACGCCACTCTGCTGGGGCTGTAGGGTTGGCCTGCTCCTGCCCTTGGCCTACATTGTCCTGAAGGACACCACCGCGCTGTGGGACTCATGCAGGCCTCCCCTTTCAGACAATGACCAGCACTGTGGCCGGGGTTGGGGAGTGTGGGGGGTCTGCTACTCCCGGTGGCTGACATCATTGTCCACAAGGGCACCGCTGTGCAGTGGTAGTCAGGCAAATCCCCACTTTCAGAAACTAGCACTTCAACCGGGAATGGGCTGCAAGGCGAGGGTGGGGATGACAAACACAAGAAGCAAGGAAGTGAAGCTCAGAAGATGAAACATATGGAAATTTTAAGGCTCCATAGTTTTTCCCGTCCTACTTGCTTGGTGGCTGATACCACCTTATCCCTGAGACACTAGCACACACATCGAAGTGACCAAGATGGCATCACAGATATGTAACATCTTGAGTGGGATGCTAATTTAAGTGAGATGATTAACTCAACCTAGCTCTGTGCTCCAATCTCTGATGTGGCACATTAATGACCAATCAGTTGCTTGTGGTCAATGAGTGGATGCCCTTTGGCCTGTTAGGAATGTCAAATCTGGTGAACACGTGACAGGCCTTCATTGATGGAATGTCGCATATGATGCTTCTGTGCCTCCATCACTATTGCCCATATTCCCAAATTCTACATTCCTATGGCAATAGAGAGGTAAGGCTGTGAGGGGGAAGGGCGAACACATGGGGAGGCAAATGGGAGGGAAGGTTATGGAATGGCAGCGAGGGGGAAGGGCAAACACAAACGGGCCTTTCTGGGGTCGCCCTCTAACTTGTTGCCACAGACAATGTAAACGCCAGACTTAGGGCTCATCATAGAAGAGTCTCCTATTTACAAATGTGTGAGAGGCAATGCCATGCACATCTGCTGTTGTCCCGAGCTCTGGTACATCACATATGTCACACTCTTCATGGAGAACTGATGCCACGTGGAGTTGGAGGGTATCCCCTGCCAGTGGCTTTGAAGGTGGCCGCTGCAATCCATTTCTTGGCCTCTGGTTCTTTCCAAAGATCGACAGGTGACCTGTGCGGCATCTCTCAGTCCGCAGCACATCGATGCCTAAAGGAGGTCACAGGTGCCCTTTACAGGAAGGCCCATCATTATGTCAGGTTTGCTCTGGATGAAGATAGCCAGACTGCAAGATTCACCACCTTCATCGCCATCCCAGGCTTCCCAAGAGTGCAGGGTGCAATAGTCTGCACCCATGTGGTGATACGGGCTCCATGGCAGCAGCCCCTAATGTTTATAAACCACAAGGGCTATCATTCCATCACTGTACAACTGGTGTGTGATCACCAGAAGCACATACTGCGCGTCTGTGCACGGTACCCTGGGAGTTACCACGGCTCCTACACCCTGAGTCACTCCCAGATGCCTGAGATTTTCAAGGGGCCATTACATCTGCAGAGGTGGCTGCTTGGGGATAAGGGGTACCCACAGAAACACTGGTTGATGACACTGGTGCATTGCCCTCAGAGTCATTCCAAGGAGACGTACAACGCTGCTCACAGCTTCACATGCTCCCTTATAGAGCAGACTATAGGACTTCTGAAGATACTCCCGATGCTTGGACCGCTCGGGTGGCTCACTCCAATACACTCCCGACAGGGTTTCCCCCATCACCACAGTGTGTTGCGCCCTTCACAATTTGGCAAAGAGGTGACCCACTGCCAGAGGATGACCTGGTGGAGGATGTCAGCTTATCAGAGGATGAAAACCCCGAGGCCCAGGAACCTCAGGAGGCTGCTGAGGGTCAGTATGAGTGCGATCACACCGTGGAGGAAGGAAGACGTGGGAAACATGCCTGTGATACTTTAATTGCTGACAGGTTCCAGGGAGAGTAAAGTTATGTGAGGGAATATGGCCACATCTCTGCTAACCCTCAATGCCATTCCCTTTCACCTCAGGGGATGTCCAACTACTCGCAGCGAGAATGTTCCCATATTCACACTTGCGCATTCTGACCATGATCTCTGCTTTGGTCCATGGGACCCTGTGAGTGAGCTCACTCTGGGAACTTAGAGCCTGCTTAGGAATGAGATCGATGTAAGAGATGACTTGAAGCCTCTGGCACCGTCTAATGATGCAAACGCTGCAGTGACTGAGATGTGGTCACTCCTGGGGATCTCCTCCTCCCATGCCTGTCTTGTCTTCTGCTACTACCACTGAGGAGACACACATGCTGCTAGGATATCAATGCCGATGAGCTGCCCTCACTCAGTGGTGTTCCTTGAGAAAGTAGGGTTAGAAACGCTTAAATCACACATTCCAAATAAAGATTTAAACACATCTCCCCGACATCACACAAGGGTGCGGAGACCAGTTCAACTGAGGTTGTTATCACAGGAATGTGAATCTCACAGTGGGGCCACTGTCACTGAGTGGGGGGAAGGCTAAACCTCAACATAAGAGGACACCAATGTACAAGTTCACAATGCCTCCGAAATATTCACAGAAAAATCAAATGTATTCACAAAAATGCAATTTCTTTGCAGTTAAAGCACACCCGTGACCCAAAAGTGACATCAAATTTTCTTGATTTTCCTAACTCTAGCCCTCTGCCTGAGTGCAGCCCTGACATCTGCAGCAGAGGTGGAGGCAGCCTGCTTACCGCTATGTCCTGATGTCTGTGATGACCTTGGGAGACACCCTCTGTTGGCCCGAGGGTGTCGTGCTCAGGGGCAGAAGCACCCTCGGCTGCCTGAGCGGCCGGAGTGGATGGGGTCACAGGCAGCGGGGGCTGTGAGCGGCTGGACACCCTTGGAGTGTCCTGAAAGGAGGCCCCCACAGTGCCCAGATGATGCTTGTCCTCCCTGTGAGTGCCCAAGGGCTCCACTCTGGCTCCTTGAGGAGATGGTGCACCTGGACGGAGGTCAAGGTGCCTCGTCCCCAAGTCACCTACATCTTGCTGCTGCCCACCAGGGTGCGTGGCCATGGAGTGTAGGGCCGAGCGCAAATCCGGCAATACCTGCTGGACCAAGGTCTCCATGGTGGTCACCAGGCTTCCTATGGTGACCTCTGGGTGTTCGCACGTCAGAGCCATGACATCAGACAGAACGCAGACGGGCTTCTCCATCGCTTGCTGTAGTCTGCAGAGTGCCTGTTGAATCTCTGCCTGATGTCTTCCGTCATGCATCTCCAGCATTGAGTTGGCAGCTGCTTCCAGAGGCCCATCATCTGATTGGACCAAGCAGGTGGCTGGTCTCCAGCAGCCCTCCGAGGGCCTGAGCTGTCCCTGCCTCCGACTGCTGCCAGCGAGGTGTTCCCCAGGAAGTAAGCCCCGTCTACTCTATAGCTGTGCCCACTCGTGCCATGCGTGTGTCTCTGAGCTGGTGGAGGGTGCGTGTGATCATTGTGACGGGTTTTCCAGAGCTTCCTTTTCGGAGGTGGTCTGGGGGCTCAGATTGGTGCTCGGCTGTCTTGTGGACCTCGATCTGCTGGTGTCTAGAAAATAGAAAACAGAGTTTGCGTTGACAAGCTTGAGCTACTGTAGACTGTATGTGAGTCACTGTGAATGTCAGGATTTGATGAGGTGATGGAGCTGTGACCCATACAAGGTTGCTGAGAGAGGCCAATCTCCCCTTCCCCACAGGATCAATCCCTGTCCCCTCCAGCCACAGTGGCTGCAGCCTCCTCAAACTCAGTGAGGGCAGTGATGTCAGCCGTCCCTCCCTGGGTCTGCGATCTCTCGTGCCTGTTGTGCACCAGCTTGGCCTGTATGAAGAAGAAAGGCCTGTGATGGGAAGGGATGGAGCAGAGGTTGGGTGAGATGCATGACCCCCTGTGTGTGATGAGCCCTTTCCAGAAGGGCCAGAGGATGGAGTGAGAGCAGCATAGTGGAGGGGATGGTGGTGATGCGAAGGTCTCAGTGAGAGAATGAGTGTTGATATGTGTCTCCTGCTAATGGCTGTGTGAGATCCCTGAAGAGAATAGCTATTTGAGTGCATGTTGCTGTGATGAGAATTTGATATTGGAGGGAGTTGAAGGATGACTTACCCTGGCGGAGCAGATGAGATTATTCATCCTCTTCCTGCACTGGCGTTTCGGGCTTGGTTGCCAGCCATGCTGACCTGCTCTGCGATTGCCTCCCAGGCCAGAGACGTGAGGCTGCTCTGCTTCCTGGAGCCATCCCTGGGATACAGGACCTGCCTGTGAGCCCACACTCCTCTGATCAAGGCCTGGAGGGCCTGGAGGGGGGCGCTGCCTTCTCCTTGAGGCTTTCGGCCTTCTTGTGGCTGGAAGACATCTCTGCACGTGTCCTGGAGACAGCTGGGCTGGAGACAGTGAGATGTTACGGGTTGGGCTGGGGTTTAAATGTGGCGGCCAGAGCTTCGAGACCACCAACTGATGGTGGGCAGAAGAATCAGCTCCCGACCCGCCAGGTGATTCGGCCCGATACTCACCTGTGCATAATTAATGAGCTTCCAAGCGCGGGATTGGGCACGAATTCCCGCCATTCCAGCCAGCGGTGTGGGAGGAGCCAAAACCGCCCGTCACCGCACTGAGTTTCATAAATGGAAAATTCCACCCAATGTTTTGAGTGCAATATGACATTTCTTTGGCACTTGAAGAGTCATATTGGGCTCAAAACGTTAACAGTTTTCTCTCTCCACAGTTGGTGCCAGACTGGCCGAGTTTTGCCAGCACTTTCTCTTTTTATTATTATCTCTAGGGATCTGAGTAATTTTCTATTCGATTGCGATGTCCATTTATGCAGGTGCCGAGCAGCGTACTCAGAGGTGTTTATAGGGACAAATGGGGACTGAAAATAGCTGTTTCAATGGCTGTGATTTTGCATGGCCTCAAGGAATGGGCTAGGAGGTTGGGGACCTGAAAGATTGAGTGCGAGGGTGAGAAGTGGTCTTCATGCCACCTCTGGCATTGGCCAGCGGTGAGTGGACGCTCCCCTTGTACCCCCTGGAGCGCCACCCCCACTGCAACATCCCTCATCCCTTGCCCACACCACTGCCTGATTGGCCTCGGTGACTCTGACCCAACTTACCTTGGTCCCAAGGTGGCGCCCATGGTGTTGCTGTAGCTGGTTGCAGTCCCAGCAGTGGCCATTGCTCCCGGTGGTAGTATTGGGACTGATGAGCTGTTGGTCCACTGATTGGCTGGTCTCTTAAAGGGATAGGAGCCCTGATGCAGCTCTTTCACTGCCTGATGGAGGTGAAATTGGTGTTCCCAGAAACGGCTGAGGTGTGAATGAGTCCATCGCTGACCCCTAAAGCCATGACCAATGTTTTGTCTGCTAGAGTTAGAGGAGCAGGAATGCTCCTTATAGCTCAGTGCCAACAATTCAAAAGAAGTGGATAAATGGGACCTGGAGCTTAAAACTGTTTAGGTGAAGTGGAGATGGTGGCATAGTGGGTACTGTCGCTGGATCAGTGGTTCAGGACAGATGGGTTCAAATCCCACTATAGCAGCTGGTGGAATGTAAATTCAGTCAATAAATAAGTCAATAAAGCATGTCTCAGTAATGGTGATGTGATTGTTATCATTGATTGTAGTTAAAAACCCATTTTCATGGAAGGAAACCTGTTGGTCTACATGTGATTTCAGATCCACAGCAATGTGGGTGATTCTTAACTGCCCTCTGAAATGGCCTAGCAAGCCATTCAGTTCAAGGGCAATTAGGGATGGGCAACAAGTGCTGGCCTTGCCAGTGACACCCACATTTCATGAAAGAATAAGAAAAGGAGACTGGCAATTGACAGCTTCACTCCGCCCACCCCTAAAGAAAGATTTGCATTTATATAGCACCTTTCACAACCTTAGGAAATCCCAAAGTGCTTTACCACTAATGACATACTTTTCTAGTCACTAGTGTAATGGCAACCCATTTTTTGCAAACAGCAACATCCCAGGAATAATAATCTGATCACCTACATTATTGATTTATTGGGGGATAACTACTGGCCAGAACGCCAGCTCTGCTCCATTGTTCTTCTTCAACATAGTGCCACAAAGTCTTTTACAACATCCTGAGAGGAAAAACGGGGCCTTGAATCAATGTCTTAGTCAAAAGGTAACACCAATGGCAGTGCAGCACTCCTTCAACCCTCCACTGTGGTGTCAGTAAGGATAATGGGGGGCCTTGAACCATCTGGCTGCGAGGTAAGAATGCTGCTCGCCAAACCACCTTGATGAGCGTTAGGTGCTCATGGTGTCATGGCCAAGATTTACGGCTCAACCAATATCCCAACAAACTCATTTATTGGCCCTTTTTCCTCATTGGGGTTGCTTGTGGGATCTCACTGTGCCACAAAATGCCTGCCAGGTCGGCTCGCAAATGGACACTTCAGGATGAACTCATTTTCCTGCCCAGTAGAGGGTGGGACCCACCGCCGGCGAGGTGGGCACCCCAGCCAGAAGCCCATTGACTTCCGGCGGGACCGGAAGATCGCGGTGGTGGGTGTGGAAAATCCCGCCCATTGGGTATGAAACGTACTTGGCACGTGAAAGGAGTTATACAAATGCAGGTCCTTGCTAATCAGAAGAAGATAATCTCAAGTGCAGCGGACAGGATTCACTAGCAGGCCGGCTTCCTTCAAAGCAGAACTTTTAATAAGGGAATTATAACCTGTGATAATTTGAATCTGTACGTCCAGAGGCTATTGTGTTGAACAGAGAAATGTTCTCTTGCACAGTACAGGTTTCCAAATGGTTCCGGAAAATTAGATTCAGGCACCGATTCCGTGGTTTGAAAATCAGAGGTTTATTTTCCCAGGTACCAGAAAACATCAGTAGTCTGGAACAAGCCTGATGGAATCCCCACAATGGTGTTTAAATTCAGGTCACCTCCTCTGTGAAATCATTCTTGAAGGTCTTTCCTGCTGGGGTCAAGTGCAGGGATTATGTTTCTAACATGTAAACTCTTTGGGACAATCTATTCACCTCTGCCACTCGTTGGGTACATTCATCCTGCACAACAGACAAATGCTCACAGGAAAAAACGGTTTTCCCTAGGATGGAGCGAACTAATAAGTACGTAAAAGGAAAGGAATTGTGTTTAAGTGGGGGGGGGATTTTCCGGTCCCGCCTTGTGCTGGTCCATCAAATTTCCCATTCCCACCTGCAACGATTCCAGGAACCAGGAAATTTAAATTTCAGAATGTCCCAAATTACTGCTGGAAGTGTTCTCATAGAGTCATAGACTAATACAGCACAAAAACAGGCCCTTCGGCCTATCATGTCCATGCTGGCCATCAACCCCCAACTGTTCTAATCCCACTTGGCCCATAGCCCTGTGTGCTACAGTGTTTCAAGTGCTCATCTAAATACTTCTTAAATGTTGTGAGGGGTCCTGCCTCTACCACTCCCTCAGGTAGTGTGTTCCAGTTTCCAACCACCCTCTGGGTTAAAACATTTTTTCCTCAAATCCCCTCTAAACCTCCTGCTCCTTACCTTAAATCTGATGTTCTCTCTGTTGTTATGTACGATCTTGCATCTACACATGATCTTTCCTGATCTCAGGATGCCACCTGTCAGAGGATTCCTGCCATCAGATTTCCAAGACCAGAGTATTGTTTTTATCCTTTCACAGGGTGTGGGCATCATTGGCTAAGCCAGCATTTATTGCCCATCCCTAACTGCCCTTGAGAAGGTGGTGGTGAGCCACCTTCTTGAACCGCTGCAGTCCATGTGGTGTAGGTACACCCACAGTGCTGTTAGGGAGGGAGTTCCAGGATGTTGACCCAGTGACAGTGAAGGAACGGCGATATATTTCCAAGTCAGGATGGCGAGTGACTTGGAGGAGAACTTCCAGGTGGTGATGTTCCCATGCATCTTCTGCCCTTCTAGATGGTAGAAGTCATGAGTTTGAAAGGTACTGTCAAAGGAGATTTGGTGAGTTGCTGCGGTGCATCTTGTAGATGGTACACACTGCTGCTACTGTGCGTCGGTGGTGGAGGAAATTAATACTTTTTGAGATGGTGGATGGGGTGCCAATCAAGCGGGCTGCTTTGTCCTGGATGATGTTGAGCCTCTTGAGTGTTGTTGGAGCTGCACTCATCCAGGCAAGTGGGGAGTATTCCATCACGCTCCTGACTTGTGCCTTGTAGATGGTGGTCAAGCTTTGGGGAAGATAGGGGGTAAGTTATACACTACAAAATTGGCTGACCTCCCCTTGTAGCCACAGTATTTCTATTACTGGTTCAGTTCAGTTTCTGGTCAATGGTAAGCCCCAGGGTTCAGCAATGATAAGGCCATTCAGTGTCACGGAGAGATGGTTAGATCATCTCTTGTTGGAGATGGTCATTACCTGGCACTTGTTTGGTGTGAATGTCACTAACCACTTATCAGCCCAACCTTGAACCTGCAGCGATTAAGATATTAGGGAGGGAAGAGCTAATTAGAGGAGCCACACTCAGTTCTGACCAACTGTTATGGATAATGGTGGAGGCATAAATTGAACCCTCCATTTGCCTTCAGTTAATGTCCACAATCATTGTGGTTGTTTCGGAAAGGTAGGTATGTGTGTTTCTAAGCCACCTTCACTTTGTCCTCAATTTAGAAAAAAACAGCAACAGACTTCTGTGGGTTTCAATAAAGAGGATTATTTATTCATGCACTCACCCTGAAAAATCTAAATGCTACATCATTCACACACCACACACTCATGAAAAATACGATCAAAGAAGTGACTGCGCTTCTACAAGTATTAAACCAGAAGAATAGTTACCAGTTCACATGTTTGGCTTCTTGTAGGAGATCAGTCATTTTGGGTCTGGAAGAGAAAGGAGTTGCTTTCCACTCCTGGATTGTAATTCAGATGGGTTCAAATAACTGAAGTCAGATATCTGAATTGTTGCAGGATTCCCTCGAAGTGATGAATGTTCAACTTATTGTGAAACTAGGGCCTGAATTTTTCAGTTGGCGGGTGGGCTTGGCGGGAGTGGGTGGGGGCAGGTGCGGAGCTGCAATTCTATGGGTGTTGTATATTTTATATCTGGGATCTACGCAGAGATGATACCAGTTTCTATATGTATCAGTGCTACCTGTGTGGGCGGGGTGGGGGGAGGGGAGGAGGGAGAGTCAGGGCCAATGTGTGAAAGGGTGCTTCTATCTCCCTGAGCCATGGAGCTGCCTCGGGGAGATTGAAGCACTTTTGAAATAAAAAAAAATGGTTTAAAAATGTAATTAAACATGTCCCCTCATGTGAGATGGAACATGTTTTTATATTTCAGAAAAATTTTTCATTTAAGTGGTAAAAGCTTTAGGGAGCCTCATCCCGCTTGTGGATGGGGTTTCCTGAAACATGTGAAGGCCACTTGGCCTATTCACCTGCCCACTAACTGTAAGGTTGTACGGGCAGCGTAAACAATTACGTTAATTAATTGGTTAATGGCCTTAATAGGCCTGTCAGTTATTGGCGGGTGTGCAGCTGACTCTGGTGCACGCCCATTGAATGAAATACTGCGAGACAGCGCGATGATGTCGGGACGCATGCCTGATGTCATCGCGTGTCACTTTACATGCCTGTTGGGCCTGTCCCAGCACACGGACTGAAAAATTCAGACCTAGGTGTAGTAGCAGGGTCTAATCCATAAAGTGTTAATGTGGGATTGAGTACAGTACCACCCACATGGTGATGTAAGAAAGCACATGACCCAGAGTCAGTGTAAAGATGGATAGAAATGGGTGAAGACCTAGAACGGAATCAGCTCCATACCTGTACCTGCTACTGTAAATATGTATATGAGTTGTTAATAAAGACTTGCTGCTTAAAGACACGCGGTGCCTGATAAAGGGACCCAGCATTGGGAAGGGAGGTCCGCTGAAAGCCACCTTGCTGCCAGTCCCCTCAGCCCTCTCCCCAGCAACCCCACCACTCCACCCGCAACCACCTCCTGCCTGGGCCCCTCCTCGATCCAAGCTTCGGGCGGATGCTGTACTGGCAGCAGCCACCACCTCCTCGGGAGCGCTGCTGACCGCGGAAGAGCTTTTTTGGCGGTTGGGACCTCCGCCCTCAGGGTCCTTGATCCAGGAGGAAGGTCCACCCCGCCAACGGCCTGTTAAGTGGCCCGAGTGACACAAGATGTGGCGGCCCCTCCCAAACAGAGGTGACGCGGGTGCTGAGGCTCCCATCGTTTCTTAGAGATTTGGCCTGGTGCCTTTGACAGCGCTCCCTCAGCACTGCACTGGAGAACCAGCCTTAAATTGGGTGCTGAGGTCTCTGCAGTTCGACTCAAGCCAACAACTTCTGACTCAGTTGTGAGAGCCACAGCGGACAGGTAAACAGATAGATATCAATAGGGCACCTGTTGGATTAGCTTTCAGAAGTCTTGCATTGTGTGGGCTGTTAATAGCCTTGCACTGCTCTGTGCCACTTAGTCTATTTGTTTTATGAATGAAGAATTTGAGAACGAGAACCTTTGCTGCGTATCAATATCTTTCCCTCTCACTCTATTGGCTTCCTTAATTCAATCACTGGATCTCCAAAATGAGACATAGGGCAGGACTTTCAGGTCGGTGGGCGGGCATGTGCCCTTCCTGATTGGGCACGAAAACACATGAGATGTCGTCAGGTGAGTGTCCCGTCAGCATCCCAACGCTCGGGCGATATTTCGATCAGCGGGTGTGCGGGTAAAGGGCAGGAGCGCGCCCGCCAAAAACTAGGAGGCCAGTTAAGGTGAATAAAGTTGCAATTGTCTTTCACTTTACCTTACCCGTCCAACCTTACAGTTGGCAGCTGGGTGAATCGGCCACGCGGCTTTTGCAGTTTTCTTCAAACCTCGGGCACGGGTGGGCTGAGGTTTCCATTATTAAATGAAAGAAAAATAAAAGATCTATGGAAAGCGTTTTTATAACAGGCAGAATTTTGACGTTGACGGGTAAAATGAGTCGCGTTACACTGGGTGGGCCTTACTTGGCCCGCCCACGTAAAATGGCGGTGCGGTGCCAATCGCGGACGGTGATCGTCTCCGCGCCCACTCCTGCCCGACATAGGTAAGATTCTACCCAACACATATGTCCAGGTGACTGAGTGTGATGCTTGCACGTTATTTTCCTGAATTAGTAAACTTTATTTCACACTTTTCAGGTCTACAGCTCCCCGAGGCAGCTCTCTGCCTTCAGCAAGCTTCCTGTCAGCGCTTGTCCGCGCCCGGTCTGAAGTCTGCGCTCACCCTCCTCCTCCTGCCACAACTCTGACAGCGCTGAGCTTCTCAGCGAGCATTTCACGCTAGCTGGCCTCTGATTGGCCAGCCAGCGTGAAATCGCGGTCGGCTGTTGGTCCCATTTGGCACTCCGTTTCCCAGCCACTCCCCGGGCACGCCGATCGTACCCCACCCACCAACCTAAAAATCCATAATCAGAGTTCTTTTTCCTTGTCGGCTAACTGGGAGAGTGGCAGGTTAAGCACTCTTTACCCAAAATGTTCGCATAGAGGGTTGAGGCCTAGTTTGGGCCTCCATGCAAGGTTCTACAAACCAGAGGGGTGGGATGAAACCCTCCGTCATGAAGCTAACTAAATCGAATCAAAAATTAGTCTGGTGTGAGCAATGAGACCTGGAAAGTAGGGTTGTCAACTCTCTAGGATTGGCCTCAAGTCTCCAGGAGTTGAAAATCAATCCCCGGGACACTGCTGTGTGCAACTCTGGAGAAAGATCACTGGGACGTTAAAAAAGATTGCTTTTCTTTTGTCATTTCCTTTGAACATTTTTCTTTATCAGAATGGTAAAGAATGGGGGAAAAGGCTGTTTGGCTGACAGTCAAGCATCATCCAATTTAGTAATGAGTCTTCTTATTGCTTTCCATTTGGTGCAGGAAGGCAGTGCGTCTCAAGGACGGATGTGTTGGCCAACTAATGGCTGGAGTGTGGGAGCAAGTCATGTAATGAAACCTCCAGGAATACATTTAAGAACAGTTAGCAACCTTACTGAAAAGGCAACTTAGTACATTGTTGGGCTGTTGCCTCAGTTCCTTTAGCCGCATTTTCTAATCACAGAATCACACATCTAGGAAGCAGGCCATTTGGCCCATCCAGCCTGTGTCAGCTCAGTGGAAGAGCTATCCAGTTAGTCCCACTTGCCGGCTCTTACTCCATATCCATGCAAGTTATTTTCTCTTTCAAGTATTTATCCAATTCTCTTTCATTTTGATTTTAATTTAAGCATTAGCAAATATTAAGAAAAGGCAGGGAGTGATTACAAGGGTACTTTATTCGGAGATTCTTGGAGACATTTGGAACTTACAGTGGAAGTATATGAATGCCTGAATTCTGGGATTAGATTCCAGCACAGTAAACATTCTGTACCATCTCTTTTGATATGATCGACTGTCCTTTCGAATTAACTTAAATTTATTAGCTGGACTCTTGATTTTGGGGTTACAAGCCCAGTACCATAACCCCTTGGCTATTTAGGCCAAGCCTTTAAGAGGATGTAACTCTTTCGAGCACAAACACGTTTCCATCTGTTTCAGATGATTTATTAGCTGGACTGTTTGGAGTGAGGAGCCAAGTCTGATAAGGAGCGTTAAGAGACATTTCCTGTCAGAAGTTGTCCATTATTGTTTCAAACCCTCTTTCCATTCTCATGCTGCTTTATGTATGGTCAGAATATTCCCGGTCAGGGAAGTGGTCAAAAGGCAGGCGAGTGCATGGAGTGGGAGCGAGCGACCTGGAGAATTCAACAGCTTTGGAAAGGAGGGCTTACTTTCTCTAGTATTTTTCTATGGGCTGTGGGTGTCGCTGGCAAGGCCAGCATTTGTTGCCCATCCCTAATTCCCCTTGACCTGAGAGGCTTGCTAGGCCATTTCGGAGGACAGTTAAGAGTCAGTCACATTGCTGTGGATCTGGAGCCACGTGTAGGCCAGACCAGGTAAGGTCAGCAGATTTCCTTCCCTGAAAGAAATTAGTGAACAAGATGGGTTTTTGCCACGATCAGTTATAGTTTCATGGTCACTGGATTTAAAAAAAAATAAATAATGAATTGAATTTATCTTCTAGCAGTTGCTGTGGTGGAATTTGAACACACACCCCCAAGGCATTAGCCTGGGTTTCTGGATTATTAGTCCAGTGAAATTATCACGATGCCACTGTTTCCCTGCCCTCATCCCACCCCACTGCCAACCACACCCCCCGTCACCCCATAACACCCGGAGATGGGACGCAGAGTAGCACTCCCGCACCTCCCGCTCCTACAGTGCAAAGGTTACAAAACCTCTTCACCTGCTGTCACTCCGCTCGTGAGTTCCCGTGTGTCAGGTCAGCTTCGTCTACTTTCCTGCCCAGTCCCAGCGTTAAAATGGCAGTCGGAACTTGATGACACCCTCAGGACCTGACCTGTATATTTACAGAAGGCCCCCACTGGCTTGGGCAGGTGTTCATGAAGCCTGCATTTTTAAAATGCTCATCAGTGGGTATTGGGGTGGGAGCTCAATGGCTAAGTCTCCTCCTCCATTTTAACTACTGCCCTCCCCCTACCCAATTTCCAACAGATTGGGATGATACTAATGCCAAAATTATCATTGTTTCACCTGGCATCAGAGCCCAGGTAAGTTTTATTTTCATATTATACTTCAGGGCATTTGAAGAAAGAGATTTTTGGTAAGTTGCTGTGTCCAAAAGTGAGGGACCCTATTTTGTGTTCAATTGTTCTGTCTTTAATTATGTAAGGCTGCTTACTCACTGCCCTTGATTGGTTAAGCCTGGCTGTGGACTCAGGGGAAAGTAAACAAAACTGGAGAAAGAGCTGGAAGTCAAAGCTGAAACATGGAACAGACATTTTAAAGCACTGTGAATAAAACCTGTGGCACATATGGAAACTGGTGTCATCTCTGCGTAGATCCCAGATACAAAATATACAGCACCCATAGAAATGAGTTAAGTCCACAGCACAGAAGAAATAGGCCATTCAGCCCTACTGGTCTATGCTAGTTAATATAGCCCACATGAAATTCCTCCCATCTCATTTCATCTGAACCTATCATTATATCCTTTTGTTCTTTTACCTTCAAGTATTTATCTAGTTTCCCTTCAAAAACATTAGCCGAAGGAACGTGAATGTTTCGCAAATCAGAAGAAAGCCTCAAAATGTGCCTCAGCATGACTTTAATATTTCCAACACACTGACCCTTTTATTTCTCTGCGTTAGACTGATAATTTGTTCTAAATCCTAGACCAGGCCATTTTTCAACTGTTTGCAACCTGTAATGCCCTGGTCATATCTCTTCATGCGTAATTTCACACAATGGACTCAATACCTTATACATCTCAGAGAAGGAAATTCTAACAATGCAGCCCACTGAGGGTCAGTGCAGTACTACGGTGTTCACCTTGGGTTCTGGACAAAATAGATGTGGTTTGCTTTAATAAATTTTGGAGTAGGCATGAATTATTCAGAGGAATTATGAAGTTGAAAAGTCAAGGAGGAACATAGCTCTAGTTGAACTTGTCAAGGAAGAGGATGAAGGAAGGGACTGAGAATCCTAAAAGCTGAAAGGTGGGTTGTAAATTAAGAGCATAATGAATACAAGTATTCCAAAGAACAAACCAGGCCAGAAAGTCAACTGAGGAGAAGAGGGCAGAAAGAAGCAGCCTGGCATCTTAAAATGTTAGTTCTGTAAGTATATGGCATACAGGAAAAACATGTATAAAATTAAAACTAGTACCCAGCAGCAACGACACTCAAGAAGCCCAACGCCATCCAGGACAAAGCAGCCCGCATAGTTGGCATCCCATCCACCACCATAACCATTCACTCCCTCCACCTCCGACGCACAGAGGCAGCAGTGTGTACCATCTACAAGATGCACTGCAGCAACTCGCCAAGGCTCCAACAACCCTACAGAGAAATGTTGGGGAGAGTTTTGAGAAATCTACATTGGTGCTATCTTTCAAATGCAGCCTATGTACATCAAGCAGTATTGCCTAGCAAATCAATTTTCCAGGAATTACTGCAATTGTACCAATTCCATACTTACCACAAAAAAGCCCTGAAAGCTGATTAAAATATATTAACTGTGGAAGAAGCAACACATTGTCCCTCCTGATCTTCTCTTTCCAGTGTCGTTCAGCATGTTCAATGTTCCCCCATTTGATCAATCCTACAGGAAATCCTTTTGTAGCTGCGTTTGAAAAGAAAATTAAATGTTCCTGATTTTGTTTGGAGAATACCATGAATTCATAGCTGCTGTTGTTACAATAAGCGCCCCATAGGCTTTTAAACTCAAGCGCGTGGGAGAGCGCAGTAAGCTGATTATACGGAGTGATTCGGTGTTTTAATCAGTCTGATAATCCTCCTGTGGCAGCATAAAACTAGCGGGGGCAGGGGTAGAGAGATGAGAGATAAAACGCTAGAGCGGGTTAAATTGGATAGACCCCCTCTAGCCCCATGCCCGAACACGGACGCGAGGAATGTGATAAGTGATTATCCTGAACCAGTTTAATGTAATGCAGGTCACATGCTGCTCCCTGCTGCCTGCTCATTCCAATTGTTGCATGCAGAAAGCGCTAACTGCCCTGCTCATTCCAATTGTTGCATGCAGAAAGCGCTAACTGCCCTGCTCATTCCAATTGTTGCATGCAGAAAGCGCTAACTGCCCTGCTCATTCCAATTGTTGCATGCAGAAAGCGCTAACTGCCCTGCTCATTCCAATTGTTGCATGCAGAAAGCGCTAACTGCCCTGCTCATTCCAATTGTTGCATGCAGAAAGCGCTAACTGCCCTGCTCATTCCAATTGTTGCATGCAGAAAGCGCTAACTGCCCTGCTCATTGCCTGCCTGCGTCCTCAAGGGGCCCAATAGATTTACCTGCTGGCTCTGCTTAAGCGCAGTCTGCACCTCTAAAAGGGTGGAAGGTGTGTTGTGGCTGCTGGGGTTGCTTGTATCACATTCTGCTATTGTCTATTGCCAAAGCTATACAGTTTACTTAGAATTTTTGTGTGAAAATTTCACGCCAGCTTTTTTTATTCTTTCACAGGATGTTGGCCTTGCTGGCCAGGCCAAAATTTATTGCCCATCCCGAGTTGCCCTTGGGAAGGTGGTGGTGAGCCGCCTTCTTGAACCGCTGCAGCCCCTGTGTTGTAGGTACACCCACTGTGCTGTTAGGGCAGGAATTCCTGGATCCTGACCCAGTGACAGTGAAGGAACGATAATATATTTCCAACTCAGGATGATGTGTGGCTTGGAGGGGAACTTGCAGTTACTGATGTTTCCATGCATCTGCTGCCCTTGTCCTTCTAGGTGGTAGAGGTCAAGGGTTTGGAAGATGCTGTTGAAGGAGCCTTGGCGAGTTGCTGCAGTGCATCTTGTAGGCGGTGGGAGGGAGTGAATGTTTATGGTGGTGGATGGGCTGCCAACCATGTGGGCTGCTTTGTCCTGGATTGTGTCAGTCTTCTTAAGTGTTGTTAGTGCTCGTGCCTGCACCAAGGTGGTGCCCAGCGTAATTTGTGTCAGCAGTGTTGGTGTGAGTCTGTCGATGTATATGTGTGCACTATGGATGGCATTTTGCTGTTGTATCGCCCAAAATTCAGCAGCGGCAGAGCCTAACATCGCTGCTGAGGGTTCAACTACATGAAGTTGAAAACATTTCAGGACGATAATGAACAGAATGGATTGGGCAGCTCTTTCCAAAAGCCGGCACAGGCACGCTGCTTGTGTATTGTATCCTTAAAAATCCAGCTCATACTGTGTTTTCATCATTTCACCGTTCAAATTTAAATTCGACAGCACCTTCCAAACCCACAACCGCTACCATCTAGCAGGTAGATGGGAACACCACCACCTAGAAGTTCCCCTCCAAGTCACTCACCATCCAGACTTGGAAATATATCAGCATTCCTTCACTGTCACTGGGTCAAACTCCTGGAGCCCCCTTCCTAACAGCACTGTGGGTGTACCTACACCACATGGACTGCAGCGGTTCAAGAAGGCAGCTCACCACCACCTTTTCAAGGGCAATTAGGGAAGGTCTAGCCAGCAATGCCCACATCCTGTGTACAAATTTTTAAGTAAAGTTATAATTTAATCCCAGCCTGAGAAACATGCTATAAGAAGACACATTCTCTGTCTTTTTCCTCTGCTCACCATTCATTGCTGGGTTATTAGAAATGCTAACAACCATGAACAAAGTTAGTCAGGGTGGCATTGAGGATCCTGGGGGGGTTGCGAGGAAATGGAAATGGTACCATGTTCGGACTACCTTGCAAGCGATGTGCAGGGCTTCCCTTCCTGAATCCTGTGAATGAATGTGTCACCATTCCATGGACAAGGAAGGCTGAAGAGGAAAGCCTACAGGAGAGGTGAAAAGATGACCCACAAGGATATCTTACTACAGCTGTACAGGGCCTTGGTGAGACCACACCTGGAATATTGTGTGCAGTTTTGGTCCCTTACCTAAGAAAGGATATACTTGCCATAGAGGGAGTACAGCAAAGGTTCACCAGACTGATTCCTGGGATGGCAGGATTGTCGTATGAGGAGGGATTGGGCTGACTAGGCCTGTATTCACTGGAGTTTGGAAGAATGAAAGGGGATCTCATTGAAACATATAGAATGTTGACAGGGATGGACAGACTGGATGCAGGGATGATGTTTCCTCTGGCTGAGGGGGGTTACAGTCTTAGGGCTGAGATGAGGAGAAACTTCTTCACTCAGAGGGTGGTGAACCTATGGAATTCTCTACCACAGAGGGCTGTGGAGCCCAAGTCACTGAATATATTTAAGAAGGAAATGGATAGATTTATGGACTCTAAAGGTGTCAAAGGATATGGGGAGAGAGCGGGAGTATGGCATTGAGATAGAGGATCAGCCATGATCATATTGAATGGCGGAGCAGGCTCGAAGGGCTGAATGACCTACTCCTGCTCCTATTTTCTACGTAAAATAGCAAGCCCACTGTTAGGAGCCTGATAGAAGTGGTGAGGCAAGTGGCCTGACAGAGAGAAGAAGGAATACAAATGATGGGTCTCCAGGAAACAAAGGCAAAGGGCAGCAAAGCAAGATGAATCAGTAGTGGACATAAGCTTTACTAGTGTGGATAGGATGAGAGAAGAAATGTGTGGGAATAGCACAAATCGAGGAAATGAAGGAAAAGGTATGGGCACAATCTGTGTCAGAGTCATGAAAGTAGTCCTAGGAATGGGGGGAGAAGTGTGAAACATAGTTAGTTGTTAATGTACCACAAAAGCGGGTGTGGACCAGAGCAGAAACAAGGCTACTGGGAACAGATGGACGACGCAATTCCAACAACACCATTCAGTGACAGGCTAGTGGTGGCATGTGGAGAGATAAAGAGCAGCAGACGAGGTCATCCATGACGGATATTGCTTTGGAGAAGCCAAGATCTTGGAGTTGGTTGGGTCACCCAACTAGTAATAGTAAATTAAAATTTAAACAGCAAGTGTAGAAAAAACTCAGCAGGTCTCGCAGCATCTGTGGAGAGAGAAAAACAGAGCTAGCGTTTCGAGTCCAATATGACTCTTCGGAACTGGAGAGAGTCAGTGCTGGCTTTCCTGCTGTTGAAAAAGGAGGGGGGGAGAGCAGGTGGAGCGAAAGAGAAGGTCAGGGAAAGGTTAGAGGGTGGGGCAGATTAAATGACAGAGATATCATGGAGCACATAGCAAAGGGAGTGGTAATGATAGCATTAAAGGTACAAAGCATTGGTCCAGAGCAGAATAAAGGTGAGCACTTTCTGAAAGCAAAACCATGAGAATAAGATATGGACTGACACTTTGGGGGAAAGATCTGTGAACTTATTGGCCAGGATTTTCCGGTGGTTGGACGGACTCGGTGGGTGGGCCCAGGAGTGGTTGGAAAAACAATCGTCTCCCGCGCTCAGGGCCCGACCACGATTTCACACTGGCTGGCCAGTTAACAGCCAGTCAGTGTGAAATGTGTGCTGCAGGGGTAGGGGGGTGTGGAGCGTGTGTGTGGAAGTTAGTGCATACACGTGGGCGCGCACAGTAAAAGCTCCCTGAGACACAGAGCTGCCCCAGGGAGCGGAAGATTTTCCAGATAAACAAGAAAGATTTTTAAAACGTTAAAAAGCATGTCCCCTCATGTGACTCTGTTAGATGGGAGGGACGTGTTAGAGACAAGTGGAAAAAGTTTTTATTCTTTTTAATCACTGGTAGAAACCTCATCCCACCCGTGGATGACATTTCGCCAACAATGCAAAGGCCGCTCGGCCTTTTCACCTGCCCTGCCAACTGAACAGTTGGACGGGCAGCGAAAAGTTTCGATCAATTAGTTCACTGAGGGCCTTAATAGGCTGCTTAATTGTCGGCGGGCGCGCTGCCAACTCTGTCATGTGCCCGCCGAACAAAATATCGTGAGTGAGTGATGAAGTCAGGACACTCGCCCAACGTCATTGCGTGTCATTTTATGCTTGAGCGTGTCGGGTGTGCGCCTGCACGCCAAACGGAAGATTCTGCCCATTATTAAATATTATTGTAATCTATTGTAATACTAAATACCTGGGGTCAAAAATACAGAAAACCACCTCATAACCTGCAGCAGTGGTGACAGAGGAATACATCATGGTTAGAAAGGAACATGGAAAGGAAGCAAAGAACTGCAACACCATCCCACACGAGGTTTTGACCATCCAACGTAGAGTGTTGGTGGTACAGCCGATTGCAAAAGAAACAAAATGGAAAGGTAGACAGAGCATCAGGTGGTGGAACCTCAAATGTCCACGAGTGAAGGAGGAATTCAGAGAGCAGACGGCGAGACAGCCAAGTGAAATAGAAGAAGCTACAACAGAGACCGTGGAAGACTGGAGGAACTCGGCAGACTTGATGAGGAAAACTGGAGAAGAACGTGGAAGGTCATTAGGGAGGAGAAAGGCTGGAGAAGATAGCCTGGCAGCGGGATGAAAACACCAAGTACGGTAACAGGAAAGAAGGAAGTGTTAAGTAAGTGAGAACAGTCGGGACAAAAGAAGACAAAGAGCAGTATAAAGACAAAAAGGAGGTGATTGCTGGAGAAAGACCCCTGGCCGTGGAAGAAATAAATGAAAGTCTGAATACCAAAGAGGGACAAAAAGATATCTTCAGAATCGCAGTTGCTACAGATGGGTCAACAAAAGATGTGGGAAATGTACATACAATCAAGGTGCAGGTAGAGTAGAGTAACCTTAGTGAAAATGGGTGATATCAAAGAGAAGTGGAGCCAGTACTTGAACTGTCTTGTGAATGAAGAAAATCCAAGGACAAAGACAGAACAGGTAGCTGCAAATCAAGGAGTGACAAGTAGCATCAGTCTGGAAAAAAAGTCAGGACAGCACTGAAAGGAATAAAAGAAACAAAAAAGCAGTGGGACTGGATGAGGCACCAGGGAATGTAGGGACCTGCATACCTGAATATGGGGTCCAGGTCTGAAACAAGCTACTCAATTGCATTATGATGAGACAGAATATCCCAAGGCCAAGGAGACAAAGCATTTTGCCAGCAGTAAAGGAAAGGGAGACATTCAACATTGCCATACCTATTGAGGGATTCCTACTGGGAAAAAGTCATAGATCAGAGAGTGAGAGAAATAGTGGAAGTCGTGAAGGTCAGTATGGATTCACGCCTGGAAGAAGCACCATCGATGCCATTTTTATTTTGAGACAAGAGATGGAGAAGTATCGGGCAGGCCAATCCAGCATAAAGATTGGATTTCTGGGCCTGGAGAAAGCTTGTGACTGGTTGCTGAGGGAGGAAGTCTGAAGATGTGCTAGAATGGAGTCCCTGAGAAGTACGTACAACCATCACAGGACAAGGACAAGGAGCGCCAGGTAAGAGTAAGAAGCAGTGGGAGGGAGATTGAGAGTTTCAAAGCCAAAGTCAGATTGCACCAAGGATTGGCAATGAGTTCCTTCCTCTTCCCAATTATCATGGATGTTCAAACTGAGCAAGTGAGACAGGCAGTGCTATGGTCGATGATGTTTGCAGATGATATTGAGTTATGTGGTGGGGATGATGAGAACATGATGGAGAAAAGCCCTGGAAGGCAGGGGCATGAAGATCAGTGAACCGAAGACCCAATTTATGGATTGTCAGTTTGAGCCTAGGGAAGAGGATCAGACTGAAAGCGTAAAGATCAAATGTGAAGCCTTGGAAAAAGTGAGTTGTTTCCAGTACTTGGGGCCTGTGGTGGTTGAAGAAGGAAGAATGGAAATGGAATTTAAGTGACAGATTAGCTCTGGTTGGAGTAACTGGAAGAAGTACAGTGGAGCGTTCCGTTACAGAAAAATATCGATAAAACTGAAGGGAAGAATCTACAAGATAATTGTGAAACTGACCTTGTTAAATAGGGCAGGAACTTGGGCTATATCAAGAAGAGAGGAACAACGACTGGATACGAATGAGGTGCAAATGCTGAGATAGATGTATGGAGTGACATAAAAGGACAAAGTCAGGAACCAGCAAATCAAGGGGTCAGTGAAGATTGGGGGAGAAACGAAGAAAGTAGCCAAGAAGAGATTGAAATGGTCTGGTCATCTGATGCGGAGGGAGGTAAGAAATGTGGTTGATGGAGATGCCAGGAAGAAGGAGAAGAGGAAGGCCTAAGACCAGATGGAAGGATGCGGTCGCAAGTGACGTAAAGACAGTGGGAATGGAAGAGAAATGAGTGACTGACAGGGGGAGATGGAGAAGGGTGACCAACCAACATTGTGGTGATCCCAAGTAAAATGGGCAAAGCTAAATGAGATGAAGGAGAGGGTAGGCTCAGTGGGTAGGATTCTCACCTCTAAATCAGAAGGTTATGAGTTCAAGTCCCATTTCAGTGAGGTTAAGCACTAAATCTACTGACACTCCAACACAGGCCCGAGGGTGTGCTGCCCTGTTAGAGTCCGCCTCTGAAATGAGATGTTAAGCCAAAGATCTATCTATCCCTCCCCCAAGGGAATTTAAAGGATCCAACAGCACTAATCTCAAAGGAAAGAAGGCCCATTATCCCTGGTGTCCTGACCAATGTTTATCACTCAACAAACATCACTGAAACAGGTTATCTCATCATTACCACATGACTGTTTGTGGGAGCTTGCTGTGCTTAAGTTGTTCGCTGCATTACAATGGTGACTACACCTTGAACAGTAATTTGTTGGTCGTAAAGTGCTTTGGGGTAACCTTTGGTGGTTAAAGATGCTATAGGAACACAGGTTCTTGCTCTTTTTCCCCTCCTCATCATTCAATGCTGGGTTATCAGGGCTGTGAATAACTAAGAGCCGGGTTAGTGAGGGTAGTATTGAGGATCCAGTGGAATTAGCACTCTCTGGAGTTTAGAAGAACTAAGCGTGATCTTCTTCAAACATACCAGCTCCGAAGAGGGCCTGACATGGTTGATGCTGATAAGTTGTTTCCCTGTGCTGGAAAGTCTAGAAGCAGGTGCACAATCTCAAGATAAGAGGATGGTCATCCAAGATTGAAATGAAGAGAAATTTATTTTCCTTACCTCCTGACTCCCCAAAACTAGTCCAGCATCTGCAAGGTGACAAGTCAGGAGGGTGATGGAATACTCCTCACTTGCCTGGATCAGTGCAGCTCCCACAACACTTAGGAAGCTCAAAAACCATCCAAGACAAAGCAGCCCACTTGATCAGCACACAGTCCATCATCCCAAATATTAACCTCTTTTGCCTTCTGGTGCACAGTGGCAGCAATGTGTACTATCTGCAAGGTGCAATGCAGGAACTCATCAAGGCTCCTTCAACAGCACCTTCCAAACACATGACCTCCACCCAGAAGGACAAGGACAGCAGATGCCTGGGAACACCACCACTTGCAAGTTCCCCTCCAAGCCACTTGCCATCCTGACTTGGAACTATATCGCCGTTCCTTCACTGTCACTGGGTCAAAATCCTGGAACTCCCTCACTAACAGCGCTGTGGGTGTACCTACACCACATGGACTGCAGGGGTTCAAGAAGGCAGCTCACCACCACCTTCTCAAGGGCAATTAGCGATGGGCTCAAATGTTGACCTTGCCAGCAATGCCCACACCCCATGAACAAATAAGAGAACTCCCAATTCCACATGATATTGAACTCCTCTATCAAATCTCCTCTCGACTTTTCTAAGGAGAATAATTCCAGCTTCTCCAACATATCCATGCAACTGAAGTCATCTCTGGAAACATTCTTGTAAGTCTTTTCTGTGTCCTCTCTAATGCCTTCATATCCTTCCTAAAATGTGGTGCCCAGAATTAGGCACACTAAAGTTGAGGCTGAACGCATATTTTATAAATGTTCACTGTAGCTTCCTTAGCTTTGTACTATATCCTTTTATTAAGCCCAGAATCCCAAATGCCTTATGGACTGAGGCCCAGCTCACACCTATTATGCAGAATTCCTGGGCCAAGCACACTGTTTACATAAGAAATCTTCAACCAAGCTTGGAACACTCTCCAACACATTTTTGCATGCAGAACACAACCTGACAGCTGCCAAGTTCCACACAACCTGTCTAGGAAGTCTAATCCTTTTGTTTTGTGTAAGACATGTTTTAGTTTAAGTGTTATCTGTAATTCATTGTTCAGATTGATTTGCTGAATGACAGGCTAAACTGAATGGCTCTCGGACTGGATGCTGTTATGAAAACTCTGTAGCTTCCAAAGCCAAGGAGTTCTGTACAGAGCTCTGCCCTAACACCTTACCAACTGTTCATGTGCTACACAACAGCTAGGATTTTAATTTGCTCTACCCTATGTTTAGAGCTTTAATAAATTTGTTATGTGAAACGGATAAACATTAAAATTGTGCAGACGGAAATTGGTGCCAAGATGTGTTGAAATAATTGTGATAGAGATTGAAAATAGTGATCTAAGAGGCATTTTGTATCATTGTGATGGAATAGAATTTTGGACCAGACTGTTCAGTTCCCTTGTGATGCATCAAAGAACATTTGAAATGTGAACCTTTATAAATAGAGGCACGGAGTACAAAAGTATAGAAGCAAGAAAGTTATGATGAAAGCTAAATACTGCAGATGCTGGAAATCTGAAACAAAAACAAAAATTGCTGGAAAAACTCAGCAGGTCTGACAGCATCTGTGGAGAGAAATACAGAGTTAACGTTTCGAGTCTGTATGACTCTTCTTCAGAACTAAAGGGAAGTAAAGAGAGCTCTACATTAACTCTGTCTTTCTCTCCACAGATGCTGTCAGACCTGCTGAGTTTTTCCAGCAATTTTTGTTGAAGTTATGATGAACCTTGATAGGGTATCAATCTTGATTGGTTCGTTCTCAACTGGAATAATGCATCCAATTCTGGGCACTGCACTTCACAGGGAGGTGATGGTATTGGTAATGGTATTGTCACTGGGCTAGTAATCCAGAGACCCAAGGTAATGCTCTGGGGACCTGGGTTCAAATCCCACCATGGCAGATGGTGGAATTTGAATTCAATAAAAAATCTGGAGTTAAAAATCTAATGATGACCATGAAGCCATTGTCAATTGTTGTAAAAGCCTATCTGGTTCACTAATGTCTTTTAGGGAAGGGAATCTGCTGCCCTTTCCTGGTCTGGCCTGCACGTGACTCCAGACCCACAGCAATGTGGTTGATTCTTAACTGTCCTCTGAAATGGCGTAGCAAGTCACTTGGTTTGGGGGCAGTTAGGGATGGGCAACAAATGTTGTCCTTGCCAGGGACACCCACATCCCACGAATGAAGAAAGAGAAAAAAAGTACTATTTTCAAATGGCTGTTGGGGTTGGCTGCTATCCTGTAAGGTGTAATCTGTCCGCACTTAATAACTTGTCCTTGACAGCTGCAGCTCCTGCTTATTAGCTCAGCCACATCAGCAAGTTACTGGAAAAAAAACTCTATTTAAGCATCCAAAAAGTTCTGTGAAAAGATGAATTATACATCAGAAGGATCCCAGTTCAAACACCAATATCAAGGTTGGCCAGTTTCAAATGCTGAACAATGACTCCTGCACAACTCACTTCTCATCACTAGTGATGTGTCACAGCTGTATAGCTCCAAAGACAATTTATAGTATCCATGCTCTTTTTAGGTGTCACACTTGGCTCATTGGTAGAACTGTTGCTTTGCAAATCAAAGCATGCAGGTTTAAGCCTCACTCCAGAGAAATGAACACATAGTATTAAGAGAAAGCTGTACTAATGTCAGAAGCGATGTCTTTTGGTTAAGACTCCTGCTTTATCAAAAGGACAAAAAAGGATTCCAAGGAACCATATGGAGCCATACCCAGGAAAAGATTGTGGTGCCGGAGGCCAATTATTTCAGTCCAGGGCCACGGACGCACAGTGGCAGCGTGTGTATCATCTGCAAGACGCAATGCAGAAATTCACCAAGGCTCCTTAGACAGTGCCTTCCAAACCCACGACCACTACCATCTAGAAGAGCATGAGTAGCAGACACATGGGAACTCCACCATCTTGAAGTTGCTCTCCAAGCTACACACCACCCTGATCTGGAAACATATCACCGCCCCTTCACTGTTGCTGGGTCAAAATCCTGGAACTCCCTCCCTAACTGCACTGTGGGTGTACCTACACCACATGGAACTGCAGTGGTTCAAGAATGCAGCTCACCAGCACCTTCTCAAGGGCAATTAGATTTGGGCAATAACTTCTGGACTGGCCAGTGACACCCACATCCCATAAACGAATAAAAAAACACAAGACTCGACAGGATAGGTGCAGGAAGAATGCTTCCCCTGGCTGGGGGGTGCCTAGAGCCAGGGACACAGTCTCAAAACAAGGACCAAGTCATTTAGGACTGAGATGAAGAGGAATTTCTTCACTCAGACGGTGGTGAATCTTTGGAATTCTCTGCCCCAGAGGGTTGTGGAGGCTCAGACATTTAGTTCAAGGCTGGGATCAGGAGATTTTTACATATTAAGAACATCAAGGGATACGGAGGTAGTGCAGGGAAATGAAGTTGAAGTAGAAGATCAGCCATGATCTTATTGAATGGGGGAGCAGGCTCAAAGGGCCGAATGGCCTTCTCCTGCTCCCATTTCTTATGTTCTTATGGCCTTAAACCAGGTATGACCTGCTCATATGGTAGCTCCAATAATGAGAAACATGTATATAAAATAATCTAAAGGTGGGTCTTGGAGATTTCACATGTTTATCTCCTTTGGCAGCTTGTTCCATTATGGGATTGTCTTTGGGTAGAAAGACTGTCTGGGAAACAAATGGTTTTTGTAGTTTGTGTGGATGCCACCTCACATTTTGTCATTGCTGGAGAGCACTAGGTACTTGTTTCTGTCAGTTCCCACCATCCCATTCCATATTTTGTAGAACAGGGTGAGTTTATTTTTCCCCCCTTCTTTGCTGTAGTGATTCTCATCCCAAATCTTTCATCAAGGATGTGATACCCCCCAAACCTGTGACTTCTACCACCTGGAAGGTCAAGGGCAGCAGGTTCCTGGGAACACCATCACCTCTGACTCGCATGCACCATTTTTTTTCCTTTATTTTTTCATGGGATGTGGTCAGCAGTTTTTGCCCATCCTTAATTGTCCTTGTAGGTCATTTCAGGGGGTGCTTAAGAGTCAACCACATTGCTGTGGGTCTGAAGTCTTGAGTCTCATGGAGGCCAGCCCAGGTAAGGGTGGCAGAGTTCCTTCCCTTAAAGGGCATTAGTGAACCAGATGGGTTTTTACAACAATTGTTGCCATGGTCATCATTACTGAGGCGAGTTTTACATCCCAGGTTTATTAACTGAATTTAAATTCCACCAGTGCCCTGGGGGATTTGAACCCATGGCCCCAGAGCATTAGCCTGGGCCTCTGGATTACTAGCCCAGTGACATTACCACCATGCCACCATCTCCCCACCATGCCACCATCTCCCCACCATGCCACCATCTCCCCACCGTGCCACCATCTCCCCACCGTGCTGCCATCTCCCTGAAATGGGACTGTCTGATCATTCCTTCATTGTCACTGATTAAAAATCCTGGAATAGTCCACCTTACAGCACTGCAGATGTAGCTTCACTACATGAATTCCAACAGCTCAGAAAGCTCCAACACTGCTGCCTTGATCATCATTGTTCATATCCTAGGCGTTAATGAGAAAAAAACAATAAAAATAGCAGAGGAGCGTTCTCCTCAAGTCCTCCCCAGTATGTATCTCTTAACCAACATTTCTAAAACAAACTAAGTCTTTATTTGCCTTATTGCTATTTGTGGGATGCGCTCCATGCAAACGATTGCCTTGTTTCCTTATGTGCAACAGCGGCTACTGCTAAAGTACTTCATTGGTTGTTAAGGGGTGTCCGGAGGTCAACAGAGGCACTACAATATAAACAGCTTATTTGTTCCACTGACATTGTTATTTTCCAGTCACATAATGGGGAGAATTTTAACCTCTCTTGGCAGGAAATTCACCGGATCAGCTGGGATGGGAGTTTCACATCTTGCCAAATATCCGTCTCCATTGACTTCAATAAAGAACAAAAGCAGACGAGGTTGATCAGTCAGCATTTTGTTCGATCCTAACCATTTTTTTGCGTGACATATTGGCTAAAAATATCCCCAAATTTTGTTGCACACAGTCCAGTGCGCTAGGTAAACCCAACCGAACGCTCTTCCAACACTTTACCTGCATTCTCCCTTCCTTTGCTGAAGGTGTTGATGGGATCTGCTTCCTGCTGACCAACCAGTTCCTGCCATGTTGTCAAACTGACCATTTTTCCACTATGAACTGAGACAGCGAGGGGTTAAAATTCCTCCATGTGCTGATTCTAGTGCACAGATTAATGTGTTTTCATGAAATACCTGAATGTGGTCTCTCAACAGGGTAATTAGCTAATGGCTTAATGTCTTTGTTACAATAACACCAATAAGAATTTAACACAAGCACACTAATTAGTGTGCTAAATATAGCACACAGGGAAACTTCAGCTCAGCTTGACATCAAATTAGTTAACCATGGTTACTGGCTGGGTAGAGTTTGCATGAAATTGGTTTGTATTTGCATGAGTATTGGAGATTGAGGGGCAATCTGATCAAGGTGTTTACAGTGCTAAAATGGTATGGAGAACCAATTTCCCCTAATTGGCGAATCAAGAACAATTGGGCATAATGGATCATTGCGAAACAAAATTAGGAAGCACTTATTTTTGTGAAGGATCGTAGAACTCACCCTCTAAAGGCCGTAAGTGCTGGGTATTTCAGGAATGATGTCAACTGGGGCAAATGTATTAAAGGATATGGTGCAAAGATGTGAAAATGCGGTCAAGGTGCAGATCAGCCATGATCTAATGGAACAGTAGAACCCAGGCTGAATGGCCTTCCCCTCTTCCTAAGGCTCTGAGAGTGCTGAGCTGAATGGTGCATTCGTCTGACATCTGAAAGTCATTCATCGAACAATGGTTAGCATGGGAACCATAGCTAATTTTTACCTTCCTTTGTGCAGGACACTGGTGCCAGTTTTGGCAGCATTATTGGACTGTATTGCTGTCAACCCATGATCAGCTAACTCATCAAGGATGGAAGGAGCAACCTGATCTTCATATGTGAATGCCGCTCTGGGCCGACCATTTACGTGATGATAGCTCTTGGCAGGAGAGAACCCATCTTGGAGAGTCGAGGCCATTTTAACTCCTGGGCATCCATTGAATATTCTCAGCCAAAGTCAGCTAGGAACGACATCAGGGTTGGTGGGCCAGAATGGGAATTATGGTGGGAAAACAGCAATTTTCCATAATTTATACTTGTCAAAATTCAGGATTGATCGCAATAGACATAGGTGAAGTGTGTGGTTTAATATCATGAGTGCTTTTTTTACATAAAATATAATTGTTTGTGATGCACTTAGCTGATGGGGGTGCTATTCAATGATCTGCCACCCCCAAAGTGTATTTTGTTAAGGTAAAAAAACTGAAATATAATAAAGATTTGAGGCAAAGTTACTTTCTGAGATTGGCTAATTGTGGCTGCCATTGTTGGCTTTGGGTTTACCTCCAGCTGGCCAATCGTAAAAAGACTTGCATTTGTAAAGCACCTTTCACAAGCTCAAGATGTTCCAAAGCATTTTACCCCCAGTGAAGCACTTAGTTTGAAATGCCGCCACTGTTACAATGTCGGAAATGTGGAAACCAATTTGCACACAGCAAGTTCTCACAATCAGTGATGAGATAATGGGCAGATTGTAATGATACTGACTGAAGGACAAATATTGACCAGAACTTTCCTGTTTTTCCCTAGAATAATCCCATAGGATCTTTCCCATCCACCTGAGAGGACAGAGATGGGTCTTAGCTTAACATTGAATTTGGAAGTCAGCACCTCTGACAGTGTGGCACTCCCTAAAGCAATGCTTCCCAAAGCAGTTTACTTATAAGATACTTTTTCAAATTGATTAGTAATTATGACTACCCCCCTCCCTCCACCCCCATCAAAATTATATTGCTGTAAAATACTTATATAGCCAGCCTGCTCCTCATTACATACCTGGAGACTGCATTCTCATTCCTGCCTTTTGGCTCACTTCAAGCTCCTCAATGCTCATTCCCTTTACTCTTGTCTCCACCATGACACCATACTGACAATAATTATATTATTTTATTTGTTCATGGAATATAGATATCGCTGGCAAGGCCATCATTTGTTACCCTTGAGAAGGTGGTGGTGAGCTGCCTTCTTGAACCGCTTCAGTCCAGGTGGTGTAGGTACACCCACAGCGCTGTTAGGGAGGGAGTTCCAGGATTTTGTCCATGTGGTGTAGGTACACCCACAGTGCTGTTATGGAGGGAGTTCCAGGATTTTGACCCAGCCACAGTGAAGGAACAGGAATTGAGTTCCAAGTCAGGATAGTGTGTGTCATGATAATAGCTGATTGTGGTTGTGGACTCCAGTATTAGATACTCTATGGTACTCTACTATATATGTGGGGTCACCTGACCTGGGGGTTGAAGGTCAGATAGCACATGTTGGGTCCTGTCTTGACAGAGTTCAGACACTGCAGCTATGTGTTCATGTTAGGAAAATGTGTTATCAGTAAAGTTGGCTCAACTACAATGTCGACAGCCTGTGTGCATCATTAACAAAATAAACAAGACAGTGTGTGGCTTGGAGGGGAACTTGCAGATGGTAGTGTCCCCATGAGTCTGCTGCCCTTGTCCTTCTTGGTGATAGAGATTATGGAAGGTGCTCTCGAAGAAGGCTTGGCGAGTGGCTGCAGTTCATCTTGTAGATGGTACCTGCTGCTGCCAATGTGTGTCGGTGGTGGAGGGAGTGAATGTTTACATTGGCGGATGGGCTGTCAATCAAGTGGGATGCTTTGCCCTGGATGGTTTTGAGCTTCTTAGAGTATTCCATCGCATTCCTGACTTGTGCCGTGCAGATGGTGGAGAATCTTTGGGGAGTCAGGAGGTGAGTTACTGTCTGCAGAATTCCCAGCCTCTGACCTGCTCTTGCAGCCACAGTCATTCTATAGCTGGTCCAGTTCAGTTTCTGGTTAATGGTGACTCCCAGGAGTTGATGGAGCAAACTGTCCCATTTTCAAAACAAAATCAAAAATAAAAATACCTGGAAAAACTCAGCAGGTCTGACAGCATCTGCGGAGAGGAACACAGTTAACGTTTCGAGTCCGTATGACCCTTCAACAGAACTTTTTGCTTTTGTCCCATTTTCAAGATGGAAAATCAACAGAGGCTTCTATGTATAAACCATTATATATTATTCAATATAAAAGAGTCCCATTTGGAAATATTTGTGGTGCAAAGTGGTATTGTAATAGTCAGATGTCTCTCCGTGACTCTTGTAAAATATGTTCAGCAAAAGTCCAGTGGAGCGATTGCTTATTTATCAGACAACCCCCTGGAAAGTCTCTATGAGCCGTCAGGAGTCTGGAGAGCCCCAGTTTCAGAATGACTGGTCAGGATGTTTAGGATAGCAAGGTTTCCCCTCCACCATCCGAAGAGCCCCTGCCAACGCTGTCTTCCCTGCTCCAACAAGTGTTAATTGGCTGGAAACTGGACTTCCGCCCCTCTCTCAGGATGAAGACCCGCCTCTGAGACCTGCCGGACAACCTGGTTGGCCAGCAGCTCACTATACACTGCAGCGCCAGAGGCTGCAGTGGTCAGGGCTGGGATGCAAGCAGTCCAGGACCAGGTAAGTGTGGGGGTCTCAGGGTGGGGAGCAGAGGTTAGGCCCAGGGCAGTGGGCAGAGAGGGGTAGAGTGGTTTGGGTGAGGAGGGAGCCGCCGCAGGAGTCAGGCCCTTCGGAGGGGGGGCTGCCCACGCCACCAATACCCACCCGAGGCCTGAACATGTTTTATTTTCGAGCTGCCCACCCCCCCCTACCCCCACTCCCCCCCACTCCCCCCACTGCCCCTGAGCTCCTCCCTCCTGCCTGAAAATCCAGGCTGAGCGGTAAACGGCTCTTAAGTGGCCACTCGTGGCCGTTTGAGGCCCTTGTGCAGGGGGAGGGTGGGCCGTTCTCGGCCACGCCCCCTCCAAACCCGTAAAATTGCGGAGAGGTTGGTGGGAGGGTGGGGGTGGGGGTGGGAGGTTTGGGGGTGAGAGGGGTGGGGGTGGGGGTGGGGGTGAGGGGTGGGGGTGGGGGCGAGGGGTGGGGGTGGGAGTGGTGAGAGGGGTGGGGGTTGGAGGGGTGGGGGTGGTGAGAGGGGTGGGGGTGGGGGTGAGGGGTGGGGGTTGGAGGGGTGGGGGTGGTGAGAGGGGTGGGGGTGGGGGTGGGAGGGGTGGGGGTTGGAGGGGTGGGGGTGGTGAGAGGGGTGGGGGTGGGAGTGGTGAGAGGGGTGGGGGTTGGGAGGGGGTGGGGGGTGGTGAGAGGGGTGGGGGTGGGGGTGGGGAGGGGTGGGGGTGGGGGTGAGGGGGTGGGGGGTGGGGGTGAGGGGTGGGGGGTGGGAGGGGTGGGGGTGGGGGTGAGGGGTGGGGGGTGGGAGGGGTGGGGGTGGGGGTGAGGGGTGGGGGTGAGGGGTGGGGGTGGGAGGGGTGGGGGTGGGGGTGAGGGGTGGGGGGTGGGGGGTGAGGGGGTGGGGGTGGGAGGGGTGGGGGTGGGGGTTGAGGGGTGGGTGGTGGGAGGGGTGGGGGTGGGGGAGGTGGGGGGGGGTGGGGAGGTTCGGGGTGAGGGGGTGGGGGTGGGGGTGAGGGGGGGGGGTGGGGGGGTGAGGGGGTGGGGGTGGGAGGGGTGGGGGTGGGGGTGAGGGGTGGGGGGTGGGGGTGAGGGGTGGGGTTGGGGGAGGGGAGGTGGTGGGTGGGGGTGAGGGGTGGGGGTGAGGGGTGGGGGTGGGGGTGAGGGGTGGGGGTGAGGGGTGGGGGTGAGAGGGGTGGGGGTGGGGGTGGGAGGGGTGGGGGTGGGGGTGAGGGGTGGGGGTGGGGGTGAGGGGTGGGGGTGAGGGGTGGGGGTGGGAGGGGTGGGGGTGGGGGTGAGGGGTGAGGGGTGGGGGTGG